>NC_037669.1:179184496-179229851 GCF_003255815.1 Theropithecus gelada
AGGGGAAGGAGGAAGGAAGGAAGGAAGGAAGGAAGGAAGGAAGGAAGGAAGGAAGGAAGGAAGGAAGGAAGGAAGGGAGGAAGGAAAGAAGGAAGGAAAAGAAAGAAAGAGAAACGAAGGAAGGAAGGAAAGGAAGGAAGGAGAAGGAAGGAAGAAGGGAGGGAGGGAGGGAGGAAGGAAAGAAAGAGAGAGAAAGAAGAAAAAAAAGAACCGCTATTATTCAAGGACCTGCTGTATACTGCTGTGTGTGTGTGTATATGTATATATATATATGTATATATGCACACACACACTTAGCAAGGAAATGCTACTAAGTAGTAAGGAAGGGAAGGGATGGGCTATGGACATCTTTCTGCAGCTCTGAGAAGCAGCAAACAACTTTCTATTTTTCCAGACATCTCTTAGCAGCAAAGAGCCTGGGATTTTGAGCCAGACAAGGCTGTCTTCTCTGCTTTCTACTCCCTGTGGTCTTGGGCAAGTCATTTTTGCTCTCTGAGAGTCAGTTCCCTCATGTAAAAAATGGGGTGGGGATAATATCAATCTCGCTGAATTGTTCAGGAGATGTTGTGCCATAGTCAGTATGATGGCCTAGCAATGCCTGGCACATAGTGGGTCTCCACAAATGGTGCCATGTCTTGCTATTGCAAGGATGGAATCCAGAAAGCTAAGCAAGAGCTCACTGTCTTCAGCTTTTCCATATTCAGAGTGAGGATGTGGCTTTGTTTTCACAGGTCCAGAGTTAATTAACAGCAGTGTTAGTGGGTGTGCTCCCATGTTCAGATGGTTCTCTGCTTTGATGGGTACACTTCAGCCACCCGAGGGCAAAATGAGGTCATGCTTTGGAAGCAGGAAGAGAAGGCCTCCTTCTCATTAGCTGTCACACCCTCACATGTTTAAGTGTTTTTCATAGACTCTGTTTTCCATTATTAAGTGACACCCTTAGTAACACACATCCTTGTCACAGATCCTCAAATGGCAAAAAAATGAGAACATTTCACAGTTCTTGTGAGTTCAAGTCCATTTTTTTCTCCTTCACTCACAAAAGCATTTTCTTTGCCTCCATATGTTTTATTCCTAAGCTTCTGGCTTTCCCAGACTTCCCACCTAAGCTGCCATACCTGCAAATCCTTTAAATAACTTATTCTGTTTGACTGAACTTTCAAATTACTTTAAAATAACTACGGACTGTTCTGATGATAAGCAGAAGACAGGACCAACTTATGTCTCTGGGTTTCTCCTGTTTTGACTCTTGCCGTTTACTCCAACGTGTTGTTTAAATTTTACTGATGATTCAACAGAAGCTGCCGCCAGCAAAACCAGTTGTTTTGTGCCTGAGAACATCCTTCTGCTGGCCTAATTGTCTGTGATGATGACAAACCTGATTTCTTTGGCTTTCTCTCTCAAGATGCTTGGGAAGAGTTGTGGCAACAGCATGTATGATTAGTTCATTAACATATCTCCAAATTTCTTTCTCCTTACTTATAGGACTGGTTTATTATAGCAGTTTAAAAAAGACTAAATCTTAAGCACAGTCATCGTCTCTTCATTTAGCAAAATGAAGCAAAATTTAGCAAAATTCCTAAACTGCAATTGCTACGATTTCTAAATTAAGAGAACAAAACTGGGCAATGGAAGGTGTAGAGTATAGAGTTGCTAAGAAGGAAAGGAAGTTAATGGAGTAAGGCTGAATAGTGTGACTTGAGAAATCAAAGATGGTGCCCAAATGGTTTACTTCACTAGCTGTGTAAGTGTATTAACCAACCTGATTTGCATTTCGGAGACCTCCTAAATTCAAGTTAAGGGTGTTTGTTTGTTTGTTTTTTGAGACGGAGTTTCGCTCTTGTTGCCCAGGCTGGAGTTCAATGCCGCAACCTCCGCCTCCGCCTCCTGGGTTCAAGCGATTCTCTTACCTCAGGCTCTGAGTAGCTGAGATTACAGGCATGCGCCACCACACCCAGCTAATTTTGTATTTTCAGTAGAGACGGGGTTTCTCCATGTTGGTCAGGCTGGTCTCAAACTCCTGACCTCAGGTGATCCACCCGCCTCGGCCTCCCAAAGTGCTGGGATTACAGGCGTGAGCCACCAAGGTTGTTTTTTTTTTAAGCCTTAAAGCAATTTAGCACTAATTAGTATATAAAATGTTTTACATTTAAGAAACAAAGATAGGTCATGGGATAGGCTAATTAATTGGGAGGAAACTTTGATGAAGAAGAAATATAAACAAAAGCAAGAGGAGTATAAATTTGTTTTTCCTCCAGAGACCACATACTCAAGCAATGTTGATGAAATTCAACACAATAGAAGAAAGAGAAGAAATACTTTCACTGGATTCTTGGAGGCCGTTACTCTCCATTGAATGCTCCCAGGTGGTCCTTCAACTTCTTATTTTTAATGATCCCTTGGTATTAACTTGTTAAAAGGTTTAAGTGTTAATTGCTAATGTCTAATTATTTAACTTGTTTTAAGTGTTTACACTCGTACCAAACAAGTATCTGGCTAGGATGTTAGGAAGAAGTTTCTGAACTGGGACAGAGTTTAGACTGGAATGATGACCCCCAAGTTTTCTCCTAACGTCAAGATTCAACAAAATCCTTGGTTCTAGAATAGTCTAGGGATTTTCCTCTCTCATAGCCCTTGGCGTTCAGAGTACAGCCCTGGATATGCTGGGGTGTTCTCAGGTCCTTTTATTTTGCTGCCTCTAACCAAAGCTACTGGTCTTAGGCCAGAGGGGTGCTTTGACAGTAATAATTCCTTTTCATGAAAGGAAATGTCCACATTTCAACCCCATTATTGAGTGTAAGTTCTAAATCCTTCCCTGCTATTCCTTGGAATTGTGATTTAACATGACTGGTAGCACCAGAACGCAGTAAAACATGCTTCTACTTGCAAGATGATTATGTAAATGACGCAGTTTCATTATTGTCTTTCGGAGCCATCATGTACTAGTATCTATGTGAACTGTTTTTCAAAGGGTTCAATAGAGAAAAATGTTAGAATAGTTGAAATCACATTAATTCTTTTTTACTTTAACTTTTATGATTTTTAGTGTGTTTATTACAGAGTAATTAGAAAGTGCAGTAAAGAGAAAAATAACAGTAGCACTTTATGTGGAAGGCTGTTTCTGTGGTTATACTAGCGGAATTTGAGTTTCATGGGTCCAGGGCTAGGGGTGGCATCCTTTAACATTTTTCTCTAACTGGAATTCCTTCTATTTTGAAGGATCTTATCCCTAGAAAAGTTTCTGTTTTATTGAGGAGGATTTCCATGAAAATTATACCTACTCTAGGCTTTTCAATAAGGCAATTTCAATAAGTTAACTAGAAATTAATAGGTTTTTGAAAGTCAACTTCTGCAGATTTCAAAGTCCCTAATTCTGGCCCTGAAATTGAATCACTCTGGGAAAATACTCCTCCACCCCAATTCTATTACACGCTTTTTTGGTTTTTTTTTTTTTTGAGACAGAGTCTCACTCTGTGCCCAGGCTGGAGTGCAGTGGCGCAATCTCAGCTCACTGCAACCTCTGCCTCCCGGGTTCAAGCGATTCTCATGCCTCAGCCTCCTGAGTAGCTGGGACTACAGGCATGCGCCATCACACCAGACTCATTTTTGTATGTTTAGTGGAGGGGGGGGTTTCCCCATGTTGGCCAGGCTTGTCTTGAACTCTTGACCTCAGGTGATCCACCCACCTTGGCCTCCCAAAGTGCTGGGACTACAGGCATTAAGCCACTGCGCCTGGCCTCTACTACACATTTTAAGGTTAAAATACATGTACATGAATCATTAAAAAGTTCAGAAAGATATAAAATGAAACGTAACAGCCTTCCTTCCCCTTTACCTCCAGTTTTTCCCCCTAAAGGAATTTAAGTTTCTTCTCTATGCTTCTAGAATATGGGGAGCATGAACAGATAAGGTCCGTAATCTCTTGGAACCTACACCCTTGTGGAGGAGCCAAGTATTAATGAAATGATCAGACAATTACAACGTTGCAATTGCAGCAAGTGTCTACCAAGGAAAGCTATTAGGTGCCATGAAAGCCTGTAGCTGGGGTTTGTGGCCAGGAGATGGGAAGGCTGCAAAAGTTTCCAGAATGAAGTGACACTTGAGTTGAAAGGGGAAATAGGAATTAACTAGGTCAAGAGCAGCGGGTGTAGATGAAGAGTATTTCGGGAAGAAAAACAGCATGTGCAAAGCCCTGTAGTAGGAGGATGGCACATATGAAAGACTGAAAGGCAGAGCGTGAACAGCACGAAGGGAGCATGGGAAAGATAAGGCCAAGAGGGAGATAGAGGCTAGACCATGAAAAAGCTTACAAACCACATGAAGAATGGTTCCCATCCTAAAAGCAAGAGTGTGACAGATTGGTGCCCATCCATTCTACCCTTTGATGTGACTGCAGAGGCTGGAAAGCTAAAAACTACATTCACAAACACCTTGCAACTAGGGCACTGGAGGCGTCTAGATTCAGCCAATCGGATTCACTTAAATGAGGCCTGGAAGGTGGAGATGAGGCAAGTCCATGCTTCACTGTTTCTGCAGTTTCTGCTGGTGAGCATGGTCCAGAGCATAGTTACGAAGGGCTCTGGGGTCAAGGGGTCCAATGTTCTAAGAGCATGTGGGGGGTCTTTTAAAATTTACATATTTATTCATTGGGCCATTGCAGATCTAGGAGAGGCAGCATTACTCTGGAGCCAACAAGTATAGCAGTAGCAATGCCCTCATCCCTGGATAAGGTCGTGTGCTTTAGAGCCCACAGTTCCAGTGGCAGCTCCAGTTTCTCCATTTGGGATGAAGATAACAGCTCCCTTAACAGCCCAGTTCTATTGTATCCTGAAAGTCATTCCTGGGGACCCAACCTAGAACCCACTCCCCTTAGTCCCCCCAACAGTTTCATAAGCACTTAATTCCCTGTATCAACTCCTTTTTACTGGAAAGAGTCACAGGTAAGTTGTCTGCGAATGAACCCTCACAGATAAAAATCAAAGCTATTAAAACTTTTGAGGCAGGAGAGTGCTAAGATCAGATGACCGAGATACGGAAGATTAGCTGGAGGGCATTAGGGTGGATATGTGAAGGCCAATTAGAAAGCTATTTGTCCAGGGCTGGATGCGGTGGCTCACACCTGTAATCCCAGCATTTTGGGAGCCTGAGACAGGTGGGTTACTCGAGGTCAAGAGTTTGAGACCAACCATGGCCAACATGGCAAAATCCTATCTCTTCTAAAAATACAAAAATTAGCTGGGCGCAGTGGCAGATGCCTGTAATCCCAGTTACTTGGAAGGCTGAGGCAGGAGAATTGCTTGAACCTGGGAGGTGGAGCCTAGATTGCGCCACTGCACTCCAGCCTGGGCAACAGAGTAAGACTCCATCTCAAAAAAAAAAAAAAAAAAGAAAGAAAAAGAAAGAAAGAAAAGAAAAAAAAATTGTTTTGTTTTGTTTTAATTTTTTTTTTCGAGACCGAGTTTTGCTTTATTGCCCAGGCTGGAGTGCAGTGGTGTGATCTCACTCACTGCAACCTCTATTTCCCAAGTTCAAGTGATTCTCCTGCCTCAGCCACCAGAGTAGCTGGGATTACAAGTGAGCACCACCACTCCTGGTTAATTTTTGTATTTTTAGTAGAGATGGGGTTTCGCCATGTTGGCCAGGCTGGTTTCGAACCCCTGACTTTAAGTGATCTGCCTGCCTCGGCCTCCAAAAGTGCTGGGCTTACAGGCATGAGCCACCGCGCCTGGCCTAATATTTTGTTTACTTAGGTGCAGGGACCTTGCTTCTAATCATAAGGCCAAGTTTCCCATGACTGATGTTTAAGTGGAATATTGATGTTTATGTGGAATATTTTTCTTTCACTCCCTGTGGATAAAACATCTTAATAACCATAGGATCAGAATCTGAAGCTGCTAGAAATCAACATCCTAAGTGTTCTTCCATCCATCCCCATTCTCAGCAGGATCCAGCAAGAACATCCCAAAGAAATGAAAACTTATTTGTTTTGAAGAAACACAACAAAGATACTGTGGTGGGGCGGGGCAGGGTGGGGGTGGGGGTGGGGAAACAAATAAACAGTAAAACATGTGCTTCAAGCAAGAAAGAGGTTTCTGCTTATACTTTTAAAAAATCGGCCGGGCGCGGTGGCTCAAGCCTGTAATCCCAGCACTTTGGGAGGCCGAGACGGGCGGATCACGAGGTCAGGAGATCGAGACCATCCTGGCTAACACTGTGAAACCCCATCTCTACTAAGAAGTACAAAAAACTAGCCGGGTGAGGTGGCGGGTGCCTGTAGTCCGAGCTACTCTGGAGGCTGAGGCAGGAGAACGGCGTAAACCCAGGAGGCGGAGCTTGCAGTGAGCTGAGATCCGGCCACTGCACTCCAGCCTGGGCGACAGAGCGAGACTCTGCCTCAAAAAAAAAAAAAAAAAAAAAAAAAAATCGTAAAAGATGAGTTCATTGTTATCCCAAGACATCTTGAGTCAGAAATTTGGGTACCTAATTATTCTATAAAATTAAAATGACAGCAACTTTGGAGAGACAGTTGCCTGGCAACTCAGACCAGGAGGTTGTCTTTAGATCCTCTGCAATCATGTGTGTCTATTTTGGTTTTTCTGTTGAGCTCATTTCCTTCCCTGCAATCCAAAACTGAACAATTTCTGGAGTAAAATTCCACTCAGAAAAAAGACTATTTTCTTTCAGAAGATATTTTTATTAGTAAGTGCAGCTGTCTTCATGCAGTGGAATCGCTCTATTTTCAGGGCTGGTGCGTGAACATATCAGAAAAGAAAAAATACCAGCTGAGAGGATGTTTCAGATGGAGATGCATGTTTTGAGACTAAAAGCCAGACACCAGCTTTCTAAGAGAAGAATCTGGTTCAGCATCTCACAAAAGATCAAAGTATAATTTAACCAGGTGAGAGAAGCTTTGCAAACTCCTACCTCTTCATTGAAGCAAGGAGGGCTATCCAGGTAGGCTTTTCCTTTTTAAGATTAGAAGCCTTGAGTCTCCCATCTCCTGAAGTAGTGATCTGGTTCCAGATTTTTTTCACTCTGCATATAAACCAAAAAAAATTAGATAACTGCATTATTTATGATTCTTTTTATTATAAACAAGATAACTCAAGTTGAGAGAACTTACACAACAGAGAATTTACCAAAAGATTTGGGGCATTCCAAAAAGGCCCTCCAAATAACTTGGAAGTGGGCAAGAACCACAGAAGCGTCCAGAAGAAGCCTATGCTGAGATAAGTCAATTTCAACAGGCTATTCTGTCTTTGTTTAACTCACTCAAAACTCATAATCTCAGGAGACAGTGTCGAATTGGCTAAGTTGAGATTATGTGTCTGGGCCTGCTGTACCAGGGCAATAAGAGGAAGAGTCCAGTGGAAGGAACATGCAGTAACTCCTTCAGCTCTAGATGGAAGGGCGAGTACCTAGATTTACAGTCACAACAAGATTGTCCACAGAAGAGGACACAAGACTGTCCACAAAGAGGGAAAGGAAGCAGATTTCCCAAAAAAGAAACTCTGGGGCCAGGTGCAGTGGCTCATGCCTGTAATCCCAGCACTTTGGGAGGCCGAGGTGGGCAGATCACGAGGTCAGGAGATTGAAACCATCCTGGCCAACATGGTGAAACCCCATCTCTACTAAAAAAATACAAAAAATTAGCCGGGCATGGTGGCGTGTGCCTGTAGTCCCAGTTACTCGGGAGGCTGAGGCAGGAGAATCGCTTGAACCCAGGAGACAGAGGTTGCAGTAAGCCGAGATTGTGCCATTGAACTCTAGCCTGGGGATAAAGCAAGACTCTGTCTAAAAAAAAAAAAAAAGAAAGAAAGAAAAGAAAAAGAATAAGAAACTCTGGTTCTGTTAGGAAGACGGAATGAAGGCCAAAAATATCAAATGTTCATCACTGTCTAATTGAGCTCCCAGAAGAAGAAACCAAGGCAGGGATTCTTCTTCTTCTTCTTATTATTATTATTATACTTTAAGTTCTAGGGTACGTGTGCACAACATGCAGGTTTGTTACATATGTATACATGCGCCATGTTGGTGTGCTGCACCCATCAACTCGTCATTTACATTAGGTATATCTCCTAATGCTATCCCTCCCCCATCCCCACAATAGGTCCCAGTGTGTGATGTTCCCCTTCCTGTGTCCGAGTGATCTCATTGTTCAATTCCCACCTATGAGTGAGAACATGCGGTGTTTGGTTTTCTGTTCTTGCAATAGTTTGCTGAGTATGATGGTTTCCAGCTGCATCCATGTCCCTACAAAGCACACGAACTCATCCTTTTTTATGGCTGCATAGTATTCCATGGTGTATATGTGCCACATTTTCTTAATCCAGTCTGTCACTGATGGACATTTGGGTTGATTCCAAGTCTTTGCTATTGTGAATAGTGCTGCAATAAACATACGTGTGCATGTGTCTTTATAGCAGCATGACTTATAATCCTTTGGGTATATACCCAGTAATGGGATGGCTGGGTCAAATGGTATCAAGGCAGGGATTCTTGTACTAGAGACATATTGAAGATGTACTTTCAGTAGAAACCTATAAGAAGGTAAAGGATAGAGCAGGGGCAGAGGTTAAATAATGATAGGGTTTCAGCTTAAGTCTGATTTCAGCCTGATCTCATGGACGGTGTGAATTACATCACAGAGTCATCATCTTTAAGGAAAGGGCTCATCATTTGTTTATCTGCCTGCCCCCATATCAGTCAGTCATTGGGTGCATGATGCCCTCCTGATAGAAAATATAACCTCCCAAGCATTTCTAGGTAAATTGGCTCCCATTGACCAAGAGCAGTTCTCCAGAGAAAAGCGTACGTTTGTGCCATTAGCAGGCAATGCTTATAGTAGCTGAGGCTGGGGATGTCAGCACAGTATAGGGGATGAGGGTGGCGCACCGACATTGTTGATTACAATTATAATAATAAAGGCAAGGTACCTGAATTTAATTCACTAAGTCCAGACTTCCCATCTATGGACTGCCACATCCCATGATTACCACAGGATCCTGGGACTACCGCCAATTCTGGGACAGAATAAACGAAAGAGATGGATTATTTATTGTGTGGCTGTTTCATCATGGACAATGATGTGATTAACAAAGAAATGCCAACAGAGAGTATAAAGAAGTAAATTTTCTTTAACCATTTCCCATTTGCCCCAAGAACCCTGCACTGGCAGCGAGCTGCACTTTTTTTTTTCTAAATTATAAATGGGTTAAAAAAAAAAAAAAAAAAAGACTTGGAAACTTATGGACATTTTCTTTTTTTTTTTTTTTTTTTTTTTATTTGAGACGGAGTCTCGCGCTGTCGCCCAGGCTGGAGTGCAGTGGCCGGATCTCAGCTCACTGCAAGCTCCGCCTCCCGGTCTCCGGCCTCAGCCTCCCGAGTAGCTGGGACTACAGGCGCTGCCACCTCGCCCGGCTATTTTTTGTATTTCTTAGTAGAGACGGGGTTTCACGGTGTTAGCCAGGATGGTCTCGATCTCCTGACCTCGTGATCCGCCCATCTCGGCCTCCCAAAGTGCTGGGATTACAGGCTTGAGCCACCGCGCCCGGCCAACTTATGGACATTTTCAATGAACAATGGATAGAGGAGAGAGGGTTCTAGGAAGGAGGGCAATGAAAAAAAATTAAACTAATATACTTTCTAATGCATTTGAAGAAATGAACCAGAAAAAAAAATATTGAAAAAGTCTTATAGACCTAATGGGCAATTTGGGAATAATTAGTGATACACGCACAGAAAATGAAACAAACAAACAAAAAGGTTAACTCTAGAAAAAACAAAAAGTTGTACAAGAAAGAAAATGTAACTACAATTAGCAACATTTTTCAACATAAATAAGCAACATTATTAATTATAATATGATTAATATTAAATATATACATAAAGGGAAAGCCATTGAATAGAATTTGATCCTTGTCATCCATAATGGGAGGATATGCTGGGTATTTGCCTATTTGTTCTTAAATTCATTTCCTGCCTTTCCCCTTCCCAGGCTCATATTGCACAGGCTACTTCTGTAAACTATGCTTCCAAGATCTTGATGACTGTTTTGGCTGAGTTCAGCCAACAGGAAGTGGTAGCCAGGGATTGGAGGATGGCAGTGAAGGAGAAACCAGGATATTTCTCCTTCCCACTCTTTCTGCCGTGGACAGAGCCCCTCTGGCTCTGGAGATAAGAATGGTTTTCTGCAGTTGCTTAAGTTAAGGGCACCTCCACTTCCCCTAATTATCCTTCCAGGTTTTCTAAGCCAGGGTCCTCAAACTCAGCACTATTGACATTTTGGTCTGGATGGCTCTTTGTTTTCGGAGATTGTCCTGTGTATTATAAAATGAGTTGCAGCATTCCTTGACAGACTCTATCCACTAGATACCAATAGTCACCACCCAGCTGTGACAACAAAAATATCTCCGGAAACTGCCAAATGTTCCCTAGGGGGCAAAATCACCCCTAATTAAGAACTGAAGGCTGGGCTGGGTGCAGTGGCTCAGGCCTGTAATCCCAGCACTTTGGGAGGCTGAGGTGGACAGATCACTTGAGCCAGGAGTTTGAGACCAGCCTGGCCAACATGGTGAAACCCCATCTCTACTACAAATACAAAAATTAGCCGGGCGTGGTGGCGTGCACCTATAATCACACCTGCTCAGGAGGCTGAGGCAGGAGAATCGCCTGAACCTGGGAGGCGGAGGTTGCAGTGAGCCAAGCTCGTGCCACTGCACTCCAGCCTGGGCGACAGAGTCACTCTGTCTCAAAAAAAAAAAAAAAAAGAAAAGAAAGGAGCTGAAGTTCCAACCCCTTTATGACTGTATTAAATTTTCACTACTAAATTTGCCAAGGGTTTTAGTTTTCTGACTTGAAGCTGCCTGATTCAGAAAGCTATACACAATGTCTAAATTCCATCAATCAGAAATTAACACAATAAACATATTATTTAAAAATATGCAACCAATAAAAGAATAAACAAAAGTATTGAATGTAGTTGCTTCTAGAGTGTAGGACTGGAGAGCAAAGGAGAGGTGATTTTGAACTTTTTAATATTTTGTTTTTTAAAATGTATGCTCGTATAGCTAATACAAATAAAATACTGGGGCCGGGCGCAATGGCTCACGCCTGTAATCCCAGCACTTTGGGAGGCTGAGGTGAGCAGATCATGAGGTCAGGAAATCGAGACCATCCTGGCTAACATGGTGAAACCCTGTCTCTACTAAAAATACAAAAAATTAGCCGGGCGTGGTGGCGGGCGCCTGTAGTCCCAGCTACTCAGAGGCTGAGGCAGGAGAATGGCGTGAATCCGGGAGGCGGAGCTTGCAGTGAGCGGAGATCACCATACTGCACTCCCCCCGGGGCAACAGAGCGAGACTCCAACTCAAAAAATAATAATAATAAAATAAAAAATAAAATATGGGAAAAAGAGAACATGAGCAATTCGGTATTCTAAGTAAAAAGCTCCAGGGAGAGGCTTAAAATTCTTATTCTCAAATAGATTAAAGAAGCACTTATTCTGATCTTTTGTTTTTAATCTCACCTAAATCGTATTCTCTTATATTTTACCCAGGGCCAAGTATGGCAGTCATCTAGCTTTTATAAATGAGTCATATTTATTTCTTTTCTGAGATATCTCCAGGCTGCCTCCTCCCAGATGATTTTGGCTGCAGAACTGGCTTACCTGGTTGCAATCATGTAGTAGTCAGAGAAAACAACTAAAGGCACTACTGTAAATATTACAGGAATACTGAAATAACATTAGAGTCCCTGGATCTGCGTGGGTTGTGTCCCTCCAGAAAAGGTAGAGGGGAAGGTTTGCAGATGTTGCTTTGCTGACTTGTGTCAATGTTTCTTATTTCAATAGTATGCCTTTGCCAAATCTCCATTCATCTCATCTACCAAACACTGTGATTTCTACCATCAGCTCTTGTTTATCTTTGTCTCTCCCCATCATAGCAACTGAAACAAAGTTTTGGGATTGAATTATTGATTTGCTTGATTGTTGTGGCTGTGTTCCAGTTATTTTGGAAATTCATCCATCTGATATATGACCAACTAATAGAAGATAGTTTTCAATCTTCTAAAACATAAAACTATGGAAATATATGTGTGTGTGTGTATTTTTGTGTGAATAAATATAGAAATACATATACCAATATGACATATATTACAAATGCATGTATAAACATTTTATATATTAAATACATATGTGTATGTTTTAGTATATACATTAATATTACCATATGCATTTATTTACATGGAAATACTTTTTGTTCTGACTAAAAAAGTAATAGATACTAGTTATGGGAAAACTAGGTAATACAAAAAATATAAAGAAATACATAAAAATCGGCCGGGCACAGTGGCTCACACCTGTAATCCTAGCACTTTGGGAGGCTGAGGCGGGTGGATCACCTGAGGTCAGGAGTTCGAGACCAGCCTGGCCAACATGGTGAAACCCCCATCTCTACTAAAAATGCAAAAAAGATTAGCCAGGCGTAGTGGCAGGCACCTGTAATCCCAGCTACTTGGGAGATTGAGGCAGGAGAATCGCCTGAACCTGGGAGGTGGAGGTGGCAGTGAGCCGAGGTTGTGCCATTGCACTCCAACCTGGGCTACAGGAGCGAGACTCTGTGAAAGAAAGAAAGAAAGAAAGAGAGAGAGAGAAAAGAAAGGAAAGGAAAGGAAGGAAGGAAGGAAGGAAGGAAGGAAGGAAGGAAGGAAGGAAGGAAGGAAGGAAGGAAGGAAGGAAGGAAGGGGAAGAGAAATAGATAAAAATCATGAATACTCCTATAGTCCAGTAATAGCTACTATATGAGTCAAAATTAATTTCAGCTACAGGAAGGAAGGAAGGAAGGAAAGGAAGGAAGGAGAAGAGAAATAGATAAAAATCATGAATACTCCTACAGTCCAGTAATAGCTACTATATGAGTCAAAATTAATTTCAGCTACAATTACTCAGAAAAAATATCCAAAATAACATCAAATAAAGCAGAAGAATATTTCTTTAATATAAAATGTCTGTCCACTGGCTATCTAGTGCTTGTACAGTGGTTCCAAAACCATCGTAATCCATCAACTTCCAGATCTTCACTCCATCGTTCTTAAGGTATAATCCCCATCCTCATGGTCTAAGATATCTGCCAGAGTTCTAGTCATTACATTCACATTCCAAGTAGCAGATTGGAGAAATGAGACAAGAAAGGTACAAAGGCCATGTCCTTTTAAAGTGGTTTTCTTTTTTGCTTTTTTCTTTAATTTTAAAAAATGTATAGGCTGGGCACAGTGGCTCATGCCTGTAGTCTCAGCACTTTAGGAGGCCAAAGCAGGAGGATCACTTGAGCCTGGGATTTCAAGACCAGCCTGGGCAACAGAGTGTGAACCTGTCTGCAAAAAATTTAAAAATTAGCTGAGCCTGGCAATGCACGCCTGTGGTCCCAGCTACTTGAGAGGCTGAGATTGGGGGATTGCTGGAGCCCAGGAGGCTATACGGAGCTGTGATCACACCAGTGCACGTCAGCCTGGGTGACAGAGTGAGATCATCTCTAAATAAATAAGTAAATAAATAAATAATAGAAATAGAGTCTAGCTATGTTTCCCAGGCTGATCTTAAACTCCTGGACTCACATGATCCTCCCAGTTCAGCCTCCGAAAGTGCTGAGATTACAGGTGTGAGTCGCCACATCTGTGATAAGGTGATTTTCCAAGAAGCTGCCACACAATATATTTAATAACTAATTGACCAAACTCAGTCACACAGCGCCATAGCTGCCAGAAAAAAAATGGGAAATATAGAATGTTTAGGTGGGCACTGGAGTGGGAATGCCAGAATAAGGATCTCCAAAAATCTACTCCTCCATAACAGTAATAAAAATACTGACAAAAATAGTCAAAATCAACTTTTTCAGAACACTGGATATTAATCAAAGGCTTGCAACAATACAAAAAGCATTTCTTGAAGAAACTGGCTGAATCGTGGTTAAAAAAACAAACAAAAAACAGTGAGCCTTGTGACATTTTAATTAGCCCTGTTTACAGATTCTCTCCCCACATGGAGAAATAAAGAAATACCACTGGTAATGGTAACTACATAAGTAAATACAAAAAGCAGTATAAAGGTAATTTTTGTTTGAAATGTTCCTTTTCTCCTATCTGATTTAAAAGATAACTACATAAAACAATACTTACAAATCTATGTCAATGGGTATATAATGTATAAAGGTATAATTTTTACGTCAATAATAGGACAAAGGGGGAGGGAAGGAATGAGCTATACAGGAAAAAAGTTTGTGTATCCTATTGAAATTAACCTGCTATTAATACAAACTAAATTGTTTTAAGTTTAGATGTTAATTGTAATCTCTAAGGCAATCACAAAATAACTCAAAGAATGCTAAAATAAATTACAAAGGAATAAAAATGGTACAGTAAAACATATTTAACAATATGGGAAAATACAAAAATGACAATTATAAAACTTCTTATTCATAATTACATTAAGTGTAAATGGTTTAAACACTCCAATCAAAGGCAGAGATTGGCAAAACTGATGAAAAATGTGATCCAACTATATTGTGTCTACAAGTGACACTTTATTTTTATTATTATTGTTGTTGTTGTTATTATTTTATTTCAAGGGTTTTTTGGGGAACAGGCAGTGTTTGGTTATATGAATAAGTTATTTAGTGGTGATTTCTGAGATTCTGGTGCACCCATCACCTGAGCAGTGTACACTATACCCAACATGCAGTCTTTTATCCCTCACCCCCTACCCCCCTTTCCCCCAAGTTCCCAAAGTCTATTGTGTCATTCTTATGCCTTTGCATCCTCACGGCTTAGCTACCACTTATGAGTGAGAACATATGGTGTTTGGTTTTCCATGCCTGAGTTAATTCACTTAGAATAATGGTCTCCAATTCCATCCAGGTGCTGCAAACGCCATTATTTCATTCTACAAGAGACACACTTTAGATTCAAGATATAAAGAGCTTAAAAATAAAAGGATGGGAAAAGATACACCATGTAAAGAGTAACTAAAAGAGGGCTAAAATGGCTGTATTAATATAAGACAAAAGAGACTTAAGACAAAAAATTTTTACTAGAGACAGAGGCCATTTTCTAATGATAAAAGAGTCAGTCCTTCAAGAAAGTATAACAGTTATAAACATAATTAACCTAACGACAGAGCCAAAAAGTAAATGAAACAAAAACTGACAGAATTAAAGGAAAAATAGACAATTCAACAATAAGAGTTGGAGACCTCAATACGTCACATTCAGTAATGGATAAAACAACTAGACAGAAGATCAAGAAGAAAATAGAAGACTTGAATAATACTATAAACCAACTAGGTCTAATAGACATCTATAGAACACTCCACCCAACAACAACAGAATGCACATTTTTCTCAAGTATAGATGAGCCATTCTCTAGGACAGAACATATGTTAGGCCATAAAATGCATATCAAAATCTATGACTGTATTTTCTTTTTTTTTTAAAGAAGGGAATTTTATTATTTTTTCAGAGAATCCAGACAGCCGTTGATTAAACAGAGCCATTTCTCAGCACTCTTTTCTCTCCACTTAAGAAATTGGAATACAGCATGATGAGAAGGATGATGCCAAAACAAGATTGCTGGCTCACATCATCTAGGGTACAAATACGCACTTACTTAATCACTTGACACTTCATCGAATGCAAAGCAATACTTAGAATCTTTGCCTTCATTGTACACAGCTGAAGCAGGAGCCCAGGGAGGAGGAGACTGCATGGTTTTCCTTGGCGGGGGAGGTGTGCACCCTGCAGTCCTGTGGTGTTGTGGGAAGATCAGTCCATGTTCTGTCAGTTGCCATAGCCCCTAGGATGGGTGTCCTTCCAGTTATCCCACTCCCAAACTCTGTAGAGTGTTCATCATTCTCTCCCTCCTTTACTTCTTGATCTTCCTGTTGCTGAGCTGCTTTCCTGAATTCCTCTGGTGTTGCCTTGGCTGTTCCCTGGTCTGGCAATGCTCCATATTTCCGATGTTATTCATACCAGTCACTCACTGTCATAGTTGCTGGACTTGGATAACCAGCTCCAAATACTTTGGCCTGGGCCGTGTTCCCCATGAGAATGAAGGGTTTCACTGGAGGCCTATCCTGGAGAGACGAGTTAGAAGCTGATGCCTCTTTGAAGAGTCTCTTTCTCTCAGGATCTTTATTTCCTGGTCAATGCTCTCAGTCTCTTCTAAGCTGGTATCAATCCACCTCTGAAGGTGAAGAAGGTAATATTCATGAACATGCTCATCACCTGCTTGACCACTTTCCGCAGCAGATTTCATTGCAGACAACCCATGGTCTAACTCCTTCTTCTGTTTGTATCTCTCTATTTTAGGCTGTCTTTGAGATGCCATAGCAAGGAGGCTAGGATAAGCCATGGAGGAATTAGCAGTGTGATTTTCAGCTGAGTTGTGCTTGGTTTTGGGCAGCTCAAACTCTGCAACATGATAGTAATGGCACTAAGTTAAGTAGTTTATGAAGTGTTCTCGAACCCGCTGCAAATGATCTAGACGCTTGCTGGGGTTGACTTTCATGGTGAGGGTTCCTTGAAACGCTGGCACCAACAGCTACTTCAGGTCGGTGGAAGCAATCTCTTCCAAATCTTCATTTCAACTGAACAAGTCGAGCTGCGATAACATTTCGGGCGCCTTCTCAAAGAGGTCCGGGCCTTGAACACCTTCTCCTGGACTATCCGGTGACAGGTGGTTTCAGTCGCTACTTCTACTTCATCCAGAAGCTGTTTGCCGGTTTCGAGCAGTTCCGGGAGCGGCGGCAACAGTGACTCATCTTCAGCAGCCATCTTGGGGAGGGAGGATGTATTTTCTGTTTAAGAGAGACAGATCTCACTATTTTGCCCATGCTGGACTTAACCCCTGGGCTCAAGTGATCCTCCTTCCTCAGCCTCCCAAATATCAAAAATGTTAAAAATGTAAATGGATTGAAATCATTCAAATTATCTTCTCCAATCACAATGGAATAAAATTAAATTCAACAACAGAAGGAAATCTGGGGAATTTGCAAATATGTGAAAATGAAACAATACATTCATAAATAACTAAAGGGTCAAAAGAGAAATCACTGGTAAAATTAGAAAATACTTTGAGTTGAGTAAAAACGAAAACACAATGTTCAAAAACTTATGGGAGTCAGATAGAACAGTGCTAACAGTAAATTTATAGCTGTAAGTACTTACAATTTAAAAAAAGAAAGATGTCAAAACAATTGCCAACCTTCCTCATTATGAAACTAAAAAAAAAGAAGAGCAAATTAAACCCAAAGCAAGTAGGAGGAAGGAAATAATAAAGATTCAAGCAGAAATAAATGAAATACAGAACAGAAAGGTAATGGAGAAAATAATCAAAATCAAAAGTTGGTTCTTTGAAAAGATCAACAAAATTGCTAAATCTTTAGCTAGGCTAGGAAAAAAAGAGAGAACTTGCAGGTTTCTAAAATCAGGAATAGAAGAGGGAACATTACCACAGAGTTTACAGAAGTACAAAAGGTTATAAGGGACTACTATGAATAATTGTATGTTAACAAATTAGATAACCTAGAAATAGAAAATCTCAATAGAGTTATAAGAAGTGAAGAGAATGAATTAGTAATCTGGGCATCAATGTGCCAAGATAATCAGGATTCTTAATGCTAAGGAAGAGGAAGATTGCAGGAGGCTACCATCAGTCTCTGCCACAACCACTGTTGACACTTAGGTTGACACTCCTAGAATAACATATATGTGTAATTTATCATGTAGACCATTTGGTGACCTAACCAATTTGGTTTATTGGAAATTTAAAATGTAACAACATTTCAAAGGAAGAAAGTCTGAGTTATTCACCAAGTTTATTACCTTGCCAAATTGGCGATTTGTCCATAAAGAAACAATTGGTTGTTTTTTCTTGTTTCGTTTTCTAATAGGGTAATGTGAAGGCACTCTCTGAGACATCTCATGTAATTCCACAGCTCCAGTTACTAACTCTGTACTAATTTCTCTAAAACTGTTTCTCTAGCCTCAAGTTTTCTCTTAAACTCCAGAGCCTTATACCCAGGAGCTTCCTGAACATCTCCACTTGGATGTTGTGCAGATGCTTCCAACTCAAGTTGTCTAAAACTGGACTCTCTGGGTGTGGCCTTTCTTCTACTTTTTTTTCCTTTCAAAGCATGAGATCTCACTATGTTGCCTAGGCTGGCTTTGAACTCCTGGGCTCAAGCCATCCTCTCACCTCAGCCTTCTGAGTAGCTGGGACTAGGCATGTACTGCTGTGTCCAGCTTGAGTGTGGCCTTTCTAATTAAAAGGTAGCCTTTTTGACTGGGCACAGTGGCTCACATCTGTAATCCCAGCACTTTGGGAGGCTGAGGTGGATAGATCGCTTGAGCCTAAGAGTTTGAGACTAGCCTGGGCAACATGGCGAAACCCCATCTCTACAAAAAAAAAAAAAATTAGCTGGGCATGGTGGCATGCATTTATAGTCCCAGTCACTCAGGAAGCTGAGATGGGAAGATCGCTTGAGCCTGTCTCTGTGGATTTATCTATTCTGGATATTTCATATAAATGGAATTGTACAAAATGTGACATTTTGTATCTGGTTTCTTTCACTTAGCATAATATTTTGGAGGCCATCAACGTTGTAGCATACATCAGTATTTTGTTTCTTTTTATGGCTGAGTAATATTCCATTGTATATATATATTCCATAATTTGTTTATTCTCCATTGATGGACAGTTACACTTTTTCTACTTTTCGGCTATTGTGAATAGTACTGCTATGAATATGTACATGTACTTGTTTGAGTGCTCATTTTCAATTTGTTTGGTATATACTTAGGAATGAAATTGTAGGGTCATATGGCTATTTTATGTTTAACTTGTTGAGGAACCACCAGTTTTTTACTGTGACTGAACCATTTTGCATTCCTACCACAAATTACCTGTGTTCCAGTTTCTTTACATCCTTACCAACATTTGCTGTTTTCTGTTTGTTTGTTTGTTTAATAATAGCCATCTTAATGTTTGTGAAGTGGTATCTCACTGTGTTTTTAATTTGCATTTTCCTGATGATTAGTGATGTTGAGCATCTTCTCATGTGCTTATTGGCCATTTGTATATCTTCATTTTTTATTTGTTTTATCATTTTTTATGCTTAAAGTAATTTTTCATAGAGACAGGGTCTCACTATGTTGCTCAAGCTGTTTTTTCTTTTTCTTTCTTTTTTTTTTTTTTTTTTTTGAGACGGAGTCTTGCTCTGTCACCAGGCTGGAGTGCAGTGGCACAGTCTTGGCTCACTGCAACCTCCCTCCTCCCATTCTCTTGCCTCAATACAATGTGGGCAGATATATCATATGCTATATCTAACCAGAGACTTTATATGAGTTTGTGAAATTTGGCATGACCTCCTGCATTTCTGCCTTTTGCTTTGAGGAGAAAATGCCCCAAGTAGCCATTGCCCACTTAGCCTGGGTCCTGGAATGAGAAACACGTAGAAAAGACCCAAACCTAAGCCCAAGCGAGCCTGGACAACCCACTTGCAGTGCACAGACCAGTGAGTGAAAAATAAATATTTGTTCTTACGAATCACTGACATTTGGGAGTTGTCTGTTATGCAACATTATTGCAGCAAATCCTGACTAATACAATCATTGAGAAATTAATTGTTCTCATCAGTGCCTATTGTGAACAATCAAACCGACTTGAATGTGCATAATGGGTTTCAATCAGCTGTTCCCATTTTCCCAGGCATCAATCAGATGGAGCAAAGTCTGTGTAAGAGACCAACTGGCTTGTCTTGAGGATGTTGAAGGTGTTCTTAAAAGGGAAATTTGTGGGGGGTTTTAAAAGTCTGTGTTTATATACTAGACACAAATATTCCAGAAGTATTATTGGTGGGAAAATCAAATTACAGAACATAATGAGAGTGACTTGTATGGATACTCTCATTCAGAAAAACATGCAATCTAGCAGCTTCAGAATTTCTAGATAGGTGGGCTGGATGTGTGCATAACAATCTCATTGGAAGGGAGTTGGGACAAAGGCTTGACCTTGTAGTTGCATAGGACCTTTATATAATTGAAAAATATCCCAATTGGCTATATCAAATAATTGGTTGGAGGGAAACTGATGAAGATTATGTGGGAACTCTAAAACCCCACACTCACACATAATCCCTGGCTGAGACAGTGTTAGATTAAGTGTATCTATAAATATGTCAAGAGGGGATATAGAGATTTACATATCAAAATGTTAATGGAAATTATAAGTGAAGTGTGAAATTTGGGGGAATCTTTACCCTCTTCTTTGTACTTATCTGTATTGCTGGAATCTTTTGCACTGAACATACATCATTTCCCCCAAAACAATGAAGCTATTTTCTTTTCTTTTTTTTGAGACAGAATCTCATTCCATCTCCCCGGCTGGAGTGCAGTGGCACGATCTCCGCTCACTGCAAGCTCTGCCTCCCGGGTTCACGCCATTCTCCCGCCTCAGCCTCCTGAGTAGCTGGGACTACAGGCGCCCACCACCACACCCGGCTAATGTTTGTATTTTTAGTAGAGACGGGGTTTCACCGTGTTAGCCACGATGGTCTCGACCTCCTGACCTCATGATCCGCCTGTCTCAGCCTCCCAAAGTGCTGAGATTACAGGCGTGAGCCACTGCGCCCGGCCAACAATGAAGCTATTTTCTACAGAGAAAAAGAATTCTACTGACCTCCACTTTTTCCTTCATCTCAATTTAATCACCTAAATGGTGCCTAAAAATCTCTAAATTTTAGTTTTCCCCACTATGTCTTTTATTTTATTTTTTTTATTTTTTGAGATGGAGTCTTGCTCTGTCAACCAGCGTGGAGTGCAGTGGTATGATCTCAGGTCACTGCAACCTCCGCCTCCCGGGTTCAAGCGATTCTTCTGCCTCAGCCTCCCAAGTAGCTGGGACTACAGGCGCATGCTACCACGCCCAGCTAATTTTTTTTTTTGTACTTTTAGTAAAGACTGGGTTTCACCATATTGGCCAGGCTGGTCTCAAACTCCTGACCTCATGATCTGCCCACCTCAGCCTCTCAAAGTGCTGGGATTACAGGTGTGAGCCACCGCACCCGGCCCCCCACTATGTCTTACCTTTTTTTTTTTTTTTTAAGCTATCACCTTTTTCTCAAAACAATCAAATATAAAAGAAACAACACAAGGCATGTAAAAGAGCCCTGGTCTGATGGCTAAGATTCCAGTTCCAGCTCTCTATTTCTCTACGGGACCTCGGCCTCCACATCTAAAAAGGGAAGGATTGAAATAATTAGAAGTTACAAACTCAGGTGCCTGCAGGAACCAGGGAGGAGCAAATGAGAGAAGCAAGTGGGCTGGAAACAGTAGGGCTGTATTGCACTGGAGGACACCAGCACAGCTAAAGGAGGAAGCCTTTATTCTGTACCACAGAAGAAGGCTGTGCTACAGGGTTTCAGGCCCAGGGTTGCAGAATCTTGCAATTTATTAAGTCTGGAAATCAAGTTTTTATATGAAATCTCTTGATTTTTAAATGTTGGCAAGTAAAATTTTAAAATGTTTTGTGAATGCCGGGTGCAGTGGCTCACACCTGTAATCCTAGCATTTTGGGAGGCGGAGGCAGGTGGATCACAAGGTCAGGAGATCAAGACCATTCTGGCCAACATGGTGAAACCCCATCTCTACTAAAAATACAAAAATCAGCCGGGTGTAGTGGCGTGTTCCTGTAGTCCCAGCTACTCGGGAGGCTGAGGCAAGAGAATTGCTTGAACCCGGGAGGCGGAGGTTGTGGTGAGCCGAGATGGCGCCACTGCACTCCAGCCTGGGCAACAGAGCAAAACTCTGTCTCAAAAAAAAAAAATGTTTTGTGAATTCCTTTCCTACCAAAAACCTCAGCTATGAATCCATCTGGCAGACACTGGGTCAGGTGACCTTCAGGCTCCTTGTGTCACTCTCCTGAAGCCCACCCAGGGGCAACCTAGTGACAGGGGACCTCACAGTTCCCAAGATAGCATTGTAAAAAAAAAAAAAAGAACTATTTGTTTTGTTTAATTAAACAGATCAAGTAAGAGATAATTTATTTGTATGTCAAAAAATTTATCTAACTACTGGGGTTGCTAAATGGCCTCTGTGGTTCAATTAAAATATAATTGAATATACCAAAACATGATTTCGTCATAGCAATGGGGAACACGGGATTATGCAAAGCAAACATTCCAGGCACTGTTCTAATATTTTAAAGTATTATTTTGTTTAATCCTTACTATAACCATGAGTGAAATTTATTGCCACACCCAAGTCATCTAAGTTTCCTTTTATGTTACATTCTAGGAGTTTTAGAGTTTTGAGGTTTACATTTAGTTTTATGATCGATTTTAAATTAGTTTTTGTGAAAAGTTTAAGATCTGTATCTAGATTTGGATTTGTTTGTTTGTTTGTTTTTCCAGTTTTTCCAGTACCATTTGTTGAAAAGACTATTTTTGGCCAGGTGTGATGGCTCATGCCTGTAGTCCCAGCACTTTGGGAGGTTGAGGTGGGTGGATCACTTAAGGTCAGGATTTTGAGACCAGCCTGGCCAACATGGTGAAACCCCATCTCTACTAAAAATACAAAAGTTAGCCAGGAGTGGCGGCACATTCCTGTAATCCTAGCTACTCAGGAGATTGAGGCAGGAGAATCGCTTGAACCCAGGAGGTGGAGGTTGCAGTAAGTCGAGATCACACCACTGCACTCCAGGCTGGGCAACAGAGTGAGATTCTGTCTAAAAAAAAGAAAAGAAAAGAAAAGACTTTTTTTGCTCCATTATATTGCCTTTGCTCCTTTGTCAAAGATCAGTTGGCTATATTTATGTGGGTCTATTTCTGGGATCTCTATTCTGCTTTATTGATCTGTTTGTTTGTTTGTTTGTTTTTGAGACTGAGTCTCGCTCTGTCGCCCAGGCTGGAGTGCAGTGGCGCGATCTCGGCTCACTGCAAGCTCCCCTCTCCCAGGTTCATACCATTCTCCCATCTCAGCCTCCCAAGTAGCTGGACTACAGGCACCCACCACCACGCCCAGCTAATTTTGTTTTTGTATTTTTAGTAGACACGGGGTTTCACCATGTTAGCCAGGAGAGTCTCTTTTCTACCCTCACTCTCATGCCAAACTCATCCAAATATTACAGTTTTCAATATCACTATATGATGATGACTCTCAAAAGCATCTCTAGTACAGACATCCTCTCCCCTGAATTCCAGAACCATGAACTCAATAGTCTACTGAATATCTTTATTTAAGACAAATGGGGTATCTCAATCTTTCTTTTTTTTTTTAAACAGGCTCAGGCAAATTTTATTAAAGGAAAATTTTTGCGTGGTTTACTGTTCACCAGTCTGTTCTGGCATGCTTCTAATGATGTCAGAGTTACCAGGATCAATGATAGCCAGTGTGCACACTCTGTCGTATTTTCCGCTTGCTGTGCCCAGTTCAATATTATTGCCACTGTAGTGATGGACACCAGTTCTGGCCAACATTGCATAGTACTCTGTTTTGGATTTCCTCAAAGCTGAGCAGTTGTTAGCAAGAATGGCCAATTTAGCTTTGCCTTGGCTTCAGAGTCTGCTTGTACCCCAGCACGTACTTTCCACTTTTCATAACGAGTTGGAGCCTAGAGTTGATTGACTCCAGAGACTTTTTTGTCTTCTTTGCGGCCATCATATTCCTGCCTTAGGTGCGGGACAGCCCTCAACCAAGAGCAGCCGCTAAGATGGCCGGGAAGCAAAAAAAAAAAAAAAAAAAAAAAAAGGGCATCTCAGTCTTAACAAGTTCAAACTGAGCTCCTAATATTCTGCCTCAAACTTACCCAGTCTGCCCTCTTTCACATCTTGGTTCTTGGGTTGGCATCTTCCATGACTCTTCTTTTTCTCTTCTACCTCCTGCTCACCCATCTTAGTCTGTCAGCAAATTCTCCTGGCCCTGCGTTCAGAATATATCCAAGTATAACCATTTCTTATCACTTCTGCTATCATCCGGATCCAAACTCCTGTTACCTCCCACATGAATTATTTAATTAACCTCCTTTCTTGTCTCACTACTTTTATACTTGCCTCTTAAAATCTATTCTCAACATAGCAGCCAGAAAAATTAGGTTAAAATGGAAGTCAGGATGGGGTGATGGCTCACACCTGTAATCCCAACACTCTGGGAGGCTGAGGCAGGAGGATCACTTGAGGCCAGAAGTTTGAGACCAGACCAGGCAACATAACAAGACCCTGTATCTACAAAAATTTTAAAAATTAGCCTGGTATCATGGTGCATGCCTGTAGTCCCAGCCACTAGGGAGGCTGAGGTAAGAGGATCGCTTGAGCCCAGGAGTTTGAGGCTGCAGTGAGCCATGATTGTGCCACTGCACTCTAGCATGGATGACAGAATGATACCCTGTCTCAAAAAAATAAAATGGAAATCAGATCATGTCACTCTTCTGCTCAAATCCCTGCAATGGCTTTCCATTTCTGTCAGAGAGGAAGCTAAAGTTCTTATAGTGCCTAAGATGCTCTGTATAATCTGAATGCCCTTTACCTGTCTGATTCATTTACTACTCTCCTTCACACATATTTCTCTCCATTTATACAAATGGAATTTGTCCTTGTTTTGCCTCAAACATGCCAGTATGGCTACATCTTAAGGGCCTTTGGAACATCCATCTATTTGAAGTGATTCCCCCCGCCCACCAGATATTCATATGGCTCATTCCCTTTTCTTCTTCAAATTTTTGCTCAACTGTCACCTTCTTTATTATTATTATTATTATTATTATTATTATACTTTAAGTTCTAGGGTACATGTGCATAACGTGCAGGTTTGTTACATATGTATACTTGTGCCATGTTGCTGTGCTGCACCCATCAACTCATCAGCACCCAACAAACTGTCACCTTCTTAAGGAGGTCTACCCTGCCCACCCCATTAAAACATAGTCCCTCCCCTTCTCCCCTGAACACTTTTTCCTTGCTTTACTTTTTTTTTCCCATGGTGACTTATCCCCTCTATCATACCACAGAATTAGCATATTCCTTATGTTTATTGTTTATTGCCTGTCTCCTGCCAGCTAGAATGCAAGCTCTTAGCAGGCAAGGATTTTGTCTATTCTGTTCTCTATGTATCTCCACCATCTAGAATAGTGCCTTCACAGTGAGAAGGACCTATGTTAGGACTTTTGACATCATTGACATTGTTTGGAAATCTTTTTTTTTTTTTTTTGAGACAGAGTCTCGCTTAGTCGCCCAGGCTGGAGTGCAGTGGCGATCTCGGCTCACTGCAAGCTCCGCCTCCCGGGTTCACGCCATTCTCCTGCCTCAGCCTCCCAAGTAGCTGGGACTACAGGCGCCCGCTGCCTCGCCCGGCTAATTTTTTGCGTTTTTAGTAGAGACGGGGTTTCACCGTGTTAGCCAGGATGGTCTCGATCTCCTGACCTCGTGATCTGCCCGCCTCGGCCTCCCAAAGTGCTGGGATTACAGGCGTGAGCCACCGCGCCCAGCCGTTTGGAAATCTTTTATGGTAAAATTATTATATTTAATAAATGTAAAAATATAAAATACATTACACAATGTATCACACAATATTTGTCACCCTGTCTGTGCATTTCTGTGTATATATAAAACTAAGAGCCTAAAAAATTAAGTAGTCCGAACTTCTTTTGATCTCTGAGGGACTCTAAGTGAATATTTCAGAGTTGCTACATTTGAAGAAATCATATTTATTGATGTACTTCTCTTAAGGAGGCAAATTAAGAATTCTTAGCTGGGTATAGTGCTGCAAGCCTGTAGTCTTAGGAGGCTGAGATGGGAGGATCGCTTGAGTCCAGGAGTTCAAGGCCAGCCTAAGCAGCATAGTGAGATCCTATATCTTAACAACAACAACAACGAAATCTGTGAAAAAGATTTTTTTTTTTTTTTGAGACGGAGTCTTACTCTGTCACCCAGGCTGCAGTACAGTGGCACGATCTTGGCTCACTGCAATCTCTGCCTCCCAGGTTCAAGTGATTCTCCTGCCTCAGCCTCCTGAGTAGCTGGGACTATAGGCATGCGCCGTCACACTCGCTAATTTTTATATTTTTAGTAGAGACGGGGTTTCTAGTAGAGACCCAGGGGTCTTTAGTAGAGACCCAGGCTGGTCTTGAACTCCTGACCTCAAGTGATTCACTCGCCTCGGCCTCCCAAAGTGCTGGGATTATAGGAGTGAGCCACTGTGCCCAGCCAGTATATGCTGTTTTATTTATTTTATCCAGCATTTTATTTGTGAGATTCATCCATATTGTCCATAGTTGTAGGTAGTTAATTTTTATTGTATTGTGGTATTCATCACATGAATATATCATTATTTATTTATCTATTCAGCTGTTGATGAGTAGCGAGATCGTTTGCTGTTCTAGGCTATTACAAATTGTGCTTTTATGAATATTCGAGTACATGTATATTATGGGTCAAACTGCATCTTCCAAAAATATACATGAAGTCCTAAACCTCTGGTCCATGTGAATGTGACCTTATTTGGAAATAGTCTTTGCAGATATCTGCAAAGTTAGATGAGGTCATATTCAATTTGGGGGACTGTAATCCAATATGGCTGATATCCTTATAGAATAAGAGGAGGCCGGGCGCGGTGGCTCAAGCCTGTAATCCCAGCACTTTGGGAGGCCGAGACGGGCGGATCACGAGGTCAGGAGATCGAGACCATCCTGGCTAACACCGTGAAACCCCGTCTCTACTAAAAAATACAAAAAACTAGCCGGGCGAGGTGGCGGGCGCCTGTAGTCCTAGCTACTCGGGAGGCTGAGGCAGGAGAATGGCGTGAACACGGGAGGCGGAGCTTGCAGTGAGCCGAGATCTGGCCACTGCACTCCAGCCTGGGTGACAGAGCAAGACTCCGTCTCAAAAAAAAAAAAAGAAAGAAGAGGAAAGACACCGAAATAGAGACACACAGGGAGAACTCCATGTGGAAACAAAGGGAGAGACTGGAGTGATGCTGTAAACCAAGGAAAGACAAAACTTGCCAGCCACCTCTGGAAGCCAGGATAAAGATACAGAACAGACCCTCCCTGAGAGCCCTCAGAAGAACCAATCCTACCGACAGGGTTGTTTTGGGACCTCTAGCCTCCAGAACTGTGAGAAAATAGATTTCTGTTCTGTCAATACATTTCTAATTTGTGCTTTTTTACAGCAGCCTTAGGAAACAAATACAGTGTCTTTTGGAGAACTTACGCTAAGCAGTTTTCCAAAGTGTTTGATCATTTGGAGCTGGGCACAGTAGCACTCCTGTAGTCCCAGCTACTCAGGAGGTTGAGGTGAGAAGATCCCTTGAGCTCATGTGTTTGAGGCCAGCCTGGGCAACAAAGTGAGACCCTGTCTAAAAAAAAAAAAAAGTGTTGGTCATTTCATATTCACACTAGTTGTATATAAGACTTCTAGTTACTCCAGATCATCACTAGCGCTTGGTATAGTCAATCTTTTTAGCCCTTCTAATGAATATGTAGTAATATCACATTGTGGTTTTAATTTCTCTAATGACTAATGTTGTTGGACATATTTTCATGTGCTTATTTGCCATCTATACATCTTCTTTAGTAAAGAGCATTCAAATCTCTTGCCCATTTTTAAAATTGGGTAGGTTGTTTTATTATTGAGTTTTGAAAATTCTTTGTGTATTCTGGACACAAGTTCTTTATCAGATAAGTGTCTTATAAATATTTTCTGCCAGGCTATAATTTGCCTTTTCCATCTCTTAACAGTATCTTTCAAAGAGAAAAAGGTTTGACTTTTGAAGAACTCTAATTTACTAATTTTGTTATGGATTATGCTTTTGGTTTTGTATCTAACAAAGCTTTGCCTACCCCAAGCTCAAAATGTTTTTTTCCCTAGCTGGACACAATGGCTTATGTCTAGAATTCAAATGTTTTAGGAGGCCAAGGTGGTAGGATTGCTTAAGGCCAGGAGTTCAAAACAAGCCTGGGCAACATAGCAAGACCCCATCTCTAAAAAATAAAATAAAAAGATTAGCTGCCTGTGGTGGCACACATTTGTAGTCCCAGCTACTTGGGAGGCTGAGTCAGGAGGATTGCCTGAGCCCAGGAGTTTGAAGCTGCAGTGAGCTATGATTATACCACTGCACTCGGCCTGGGCAACAGGGCAAAATTCTGTCTCTAAAATATATACGTATTTTTTCCCTATGTTTTTCCTGTGAACTTTTAATAGGGAAAAACTGTCAGTTTCTCAAAATCTGCCAGTTTCTCAAAATGTTTCCCAGTTATCTCAGCAAAAAAACACATTTCAACTGTATTATTTCTCTGTCTTGGCCGGGTGCAGTGGCTCATGCCTGTAATCCCAGCACTTTGGGAGGCCAAGGCAGGCAGATCATTTGAGGTCAAGAGTTCGAGACCAGCCTGGCCAACATAGTGAAACCTCATCTCAACTAGAAATACAAAAATTAGCCAGGCATGGTGCTGGGTGCCTGTAATTCCAGCTACTGGGGAGGGTGAGGCAGGAGAATCACTTGAACCTGGGAGGCAGAGGTTGCAGTGAGCCGAGATCGCACCACTGTGCTCCAGCCTGGGCGACAAAGCCAGACTCTGTCTCAAAAAAATAATAATAAACTGCATGTTTCTCTGTCTCAAGTTAAAAAGAAACAAAATAATCCAACCAACCATATCACACATTCAATTAACTGATACAAGTAAGAATAAATCATGTTAACTGGAATTATCGTTGTCATTTGAATCTCAGCAGGATATGAAATTAGCTCTCTACATAGAAGCGAGATTAGGACATCATGGTTGTAATGGTCATTTTAGTTACAAAGGACAAAAACCCAGCAAAAATGAAGAGGTGGATTTCTGGCTTTAGATATATCAAAACTACAAACAATAGCATCTCTGCCTCACTCTCTGTTGCTCAGTTGTGCTTTCTTCTGCCTTGTCTGTATTCTCAAGAAGTTTCTGCCAAGTCATGACAAATATGGCACTTCCTGGCACCACAAAGCAAGGAGGGAAGAGGTGGTCATTTAGTAAAATTTCTTAGAAAAACTGGCCCACATTTTGGGGAAAAATAAAGCTAGATTCCTACTTAATATCACATACAAAGGTGATTGTCAATGGATTAAAGACCTAAATTTGAAAATAAATATATAACATTAAGTAAGAAAATGTGGGAGACTTTATGTTGAGAAGGAATTCTTCAATGAAACTCAAAAGCGTAAGCCATAAGACAAAAATGTGATAAATTTAATCAACTCTTCGTATGCAGTGAAGACCACTGTGCAAGAGTTAACAAACAAGTAACAAGATAGGAGGAGATAGTCGTAATGTCTAAAACTGCTAAGTGGCTAATATCTAGAATATATAAGAGATTCATACATCAACAGGAAAAAGACAGGAACCCCAGTAAATGAGTAATTAATAAAAGGCAAAACCAAACAGGCTATACCAAGCATATGCTGGAATACTCAAACTCATTAGTAATCAGAGAAATAAGAATGAAAGACCATTGAGATTTCACTTTACACCTCTGGCAAAAATTAGAAAGATGGATAATACAACTGTTGGCCGGCACTGGGGATTTTTCAAGATCTGTTTTTTTTTTTTTTTTTTTTTTTTAAAAGAGGAATAAGCTTACCCTGTGCCACATAATTTATTCTTGGTTAAATATCCCAAAGGAATTTTGATACTGGCCCATCTGAAGACAAAGGAAACAGTATTATCATAGTCTAGTTTGTATTGATGGGAAATTGGATGCAGTCTGAGAGGTCACACTGGAGGAGTCAATAGGCAAAATATGGTGGAACACCATGCAGCTGTTAGAAGAAAGGGATTAAATAAATATATAGCAACACGAACAAATCTTTAAAACAGTGCTGATGTAATTATGAGAATGTCATTTATGTTAATTCAAAATACATGCATACAAATCAGCAATACACATTTAGAAGGAAGACCGATAAACAAAATGTGGATTTTAAATGCCTGCGAGTGTTTGCCAGCAGTGGGAAGAGGATGGAAAGGAAAACGGGAGTAACAAGAGGATCAAGAAATAAAATGCAAGCGGTCTTGTGTGGACTGTGATAATGATGTCATGAACAATGACATCACTAACTCAGCCCCCTACATCTGAGGTTCAGCAAAAGAGAAACGTAAGAATTGCCCCGATCAGATAGATGTAATTGAGAATATTTTTTTTTGTGAAAGAAATGATTTAATTCCCAAAGGAAATTAAAGACGGCCACAAACTCCTTGGTGCACTCTATTTCTCTTCCCTTAAATCTGGGCTCTGTGACTGCTTTACCAATAGAACTGTGGCTAAAGTGACTGTGTACTAATTCCGGGCCAGCAGAAGTTCTGGGCTTCTGCTTCCTCCCTCTCGGAATCCTCACTCTTGGGAAACTCCCTCTCAGAACCCAGACACATGCTGTGAGAAGCCCAAGCCACGTGGAGAGGCCACGTGTAGACATTTCATCAGAGCGGCCCAGCTGAGCTCCAGCTTCGAGCTGTGAGCTGTGACAGCCAGCTAGGCTTTCCAGCCCAATTAAGCCCCAGGGCAACTACAGCCCCAGCTGATATCACAGGAGCAGGAGACCCACCAGCTGAGCCCAGTCAATCCACAGAATCATGAGGGTTTACACATATTGTTTTAAGCCTGCCGTATCTTGGGAAATTCGTTACACAATGACAGATGAACCATATAATTGCCACATCGTTAAAGAATAATCAGAAGCATCCAAATCACAGTAATGCTCAGAGTGATCCCCAAACCACAAATCGTTTCTTCAAAATTTACAAAAAGAAAAGGCAAAAAGCAAACTCATACTTTAAGGAGGGATGTGGTGATATTGCAAATCAATCAAACAGGATGAGATTTTACAGCTTCAGAAGGGTGGAGGTTTAGTGGTCTGCCAGATGTCCTACCCATCCCAAATGGCCCCAAATGTTGGGGAGGCCACAAGGTCTCTGTTTCTTTCTCACTTTTCCTGTTCTCTCATACCTTGGTATTTCAGCCCAACTATTTGATCTGTAAACAAGAATTCTCTAATTTATTGCATGAGATAATGTATATAAAAATACTTGATAAAATGTAAATACCTATAAAACAGTTTTTTAAAAATTTTAATCTATTTATTTTGAGACCAGGTTATGAGACTGGCTAATTTTTGTATTTTTGGTAGAGATGAGATTTCGTCGTGTTTTCCAGGCTAGTCTCAAACTCCTGAGCTCAAGCAATCTGCCTGCCTCAGCCTCCCAAAGTGCTGAGATTATAGGCATGAGCCACTGCACCTGACCAGTTATAATTTTTAAGTTTAATTAACAAAAAGGCCTTCTATTACTGTATCCTCAATTTCTAGGTATAAAGAATTTTAAAGGCCGGGCACAGTGGCTCATGCCTGTAATCCCAGCACTTTGGGAGGCCAAGGCAGGCAGATCACTTGGAGGTCAGGGGTTCGAGACCAACTTTGGCCAACATGGTGAAACTTTGTTTCTACTAAAAATGCAAAATTTAGCCAGGCATGGTTGAGTGTGTCTGTAATTCTAGCTACTCGGGAGGTTGAGGCAGCAGAATCACTTCTGGAGGCGGAGGTTGCAGTGAGCTGAGATGACGCCACTGCACTCCAACCTGGGTGACAGAGTGAGACTCTGTCTCAAAAAAAAAAAAAAATTTACAAACCACTATATTCAGGTTGCTTTCATATTTAGTCTGATGAATATTTGATCTGGACAATGTTATATGTATTTGGGACATCCATTTACAATCAGGAGATTTCACACAAAAATGTAAACGTTTATTTTCTCCTGAAAAATTGGAAGACGTGACAACATGAAGTCCTTGCATTTTCTAACGTCAGCAATGGATGTCTTACCCCAAGCTCCACTCAAAAAAGCAGAAACAGAGACAAGGATATGTGTTCGGGAGTTTGTTTTGGGAAGAGATCTGGGGACAAGAGAGAAACAAGGAAGGAATGCCAGTGCAAGGATGTGTTGCAAGGTCACTGCTGTAGGCACCTGGAGCTCAATTCCACTGGGGACTCTAAGGAGCTGTGTAGGATGAGCCTCAGTTTTGTGCCAGAAAACAGAAGAAGGGTTATTTATCTATTAGTTCCTATCTCCCCTTGGTCAACAGTTACACCATAAGGTGTTAACTCTCGAACTTCCAGGTTTGCCAATGCAACTGCATGGCTGAACAGATTCTTGCAGCCATCCCATTCAGCAGCATGGCTTTCGGAAGCCCCAGGGGCAGAAAGCGAGAGATACACAGGGCAGCTGAGGCAAGGTATTGTCAGGTTACACTTGTTCACAGCCAGTTTCTGCAGCAACTACTGGAATAGATGGTCAAAAGGGGGGAACATGATGTGGAGGAGCTAAGCAGCAAGTACCTCAGGTCGCCAAATTTAACAAATTAGGATGAGCTTGTTTTCATCTATGAGAATCCACTGACAGCTGTTGATTTTTAAAGCTTTTATTTACCATTTTCTTCTATTTTTGAGCACCATGGGCTCCTCCGCTCCTGCCCCAGTGTATACAAGTCTCCACAGAGAGGGCAGCAACGTGTTCTATCTGCACAGAGACTCTAGCTTGGACGAGCTACAAAGAGGTCAGTGACCTCCCAGGATGCCAACCTTCTGTTTCCATAAGTCAAGACATAAGTGCCTAATAACCAGCTAGGAGGATCTGACTCTTCTTAGGTTCTGCTCCTGCTTATATTTCCAGATATTAAAAGGCAGCCGATTTATTAAAAGTATAAACTTGCCCGAGTTTGAATTGGCTCCACCTCTTACCGTGTCCTCTCTGTGCCTGAGATTTCTTATCTGTAAAACAGAAATTTAATATAACCTATGTCACAGGCTTATGGTTAAGATTCACTGAGTTGGCCGGGCGCGGTGGCTCAAGCCTGTAATCCCAGCACTTTGGGAGGCCGAGACGGGCGGATCACGAGGTCAGGAAATCGAGACCATCCTGGCTAACACAGTGAAACCCCGTCTCTACTAAAAATACAAAAAATTAGCCGGGCGTGGTGGCGGCGCCTGTAGTCCCAGCTACTCGGGAGGCTGAGGCAGGAGAATGGCGGGAACCCGGGAGGCGGAGCTTGCAGTGAGCCGAGATCGCGCCACTGCACTCCAGCCTGGGTGACAGAGCGAGACTCCGCCTCAAAAAAAAAAAAAAAAAAAAAAAAGATTCACTGAGTTAAGCTGGACATGGTGACTTACACCTGTAATTCTAGTGACTCCGGAGGCTAAGGCAGGAGGATCGCTTGAGTCCAGGAGTTAGAGGCTGCAGTGAGCTATGATCATGCCACTGCATTCCAGCCTGGGTGATGGGGAGACACCTGACTGCTAGGAAAATAAAAAAAAATTCAGTGAGTTAATGTATGTTAAGTATTTAGAACAGTGCCTGGCACTGAGTAAGCCAGCCCTTGGTAAAAATCCAGTTCCGTGTTGTGCACACATGCGACCAACTCCAGCTGTTCTCTTTGAGTAGGAAGAAAAACTGGTATGCATCTAGTTATTGAGGGGTTAACAATGCCAGAATCCACTGCCTTTGTTAAATTCCCCACAGTGCAATACATAGAAAATACCATTGATGGGGCTCAGGACATGCCACCCTAAAATATGACGGTAGAAGACCAGAATATGCTACCCCAGATGTGCCCCTTTGGCATAAGGATTATTTTTGAGAAACTGCAGACACAGGAGAAGTTCAGAAAAGTTACCCTTTTGAAAGACAAACTGACATTTATGAAGGAAATCTCCATTTTTAAAGGTGTCTTTCTCTCTGCACCAGAAAGAGAAGGATAACTAAATCACTAGAGACTCTTATCAATGGAGAAATAATTGACTTAAAATGTCATAACAGGCTCACACCTGTAATCTCAGCACTTTGGGAGGCTGAGGTGGGCAAATGGCTTGAGCCCAGGAATTTGAGACCTGCCTGGGCAACATGGCAAAACCCCATTTCTACAAAAATTAGCTGGGCATGGTGGCACATGCCTACAGTCCCAGATACTTGGATGGCTGACGTGGGAGGATCACCTGAGCCTAGGAGGTAAAGGCTGCAGTGAGCTGAAATAGAGCCACTGCACTCCAGCACCGGCAACAGAGTTAGACCCTGTCTTAAAAAGAAAAGAAAAAGTCCTAACAAACCTTGCCCTTATTCAGATGCTTTTCTTGATCATCTCTCCCTAAACAGGCTTTCCCCATACCCTTCTTCCTTTGTTTCAGGAAACATAGTATTTAAGCCTGAACTCTAAGACAACTTTTTGAGATCTACTCTAGGAGATTTACTTATTTCTCTGGGTATCTCTCATGTGTACAGGAGATATACTGCTATTAAACTTCTGTTTGCTTTTCTCTTGTTAATAAAGAGTAATTACGGTGGCTCAAGCCTGTAATCCCAGTGCTTTGGGAGGCCGAGGCGGGTGGATCACGAGGTCAGGAGATCGAGACCATCCTGGCTAACATGGTGAAACCCCGTCTCTACTAAAAATACAAAAAACTAGCCGGGCGAGGTGGCGGGCGCCTGTAGTCCCAGCTACTGGGAGGCTGAGGCGGGAGAATGGCGTGAACCCGGGAGGCGGAGCTTGCAGTGAGCTGAGATCCAGCCACTGCACTCCAGCCTGGGCGACACAGTGAGACTCCGTCTCAAAAAAAAAAAAAAAAAAAAAAAGAGTAATTAATAATCCTCCTCTTTTTACAAATGGGGATACTCAAGTATCAGAGTGATACAAATAATGAAAGCTCACACCACTTGTTCCTGGAGGTGAGATTTAAGCCCAGAAGTTGGGTGCTATGGCCACTCCCTTAACCATTCTTCTAGAGCTGGTGTTCTCCTGCCTCTGCTCCTGGCCCTTCCAGGACCCAGCTCTCTAAGGCAGCTCAGGAGGGTGATCATGTCCTCAGGCCTTTTGTTTTTTGATTGGAACATCTGGAGCTACAAATTCCTTCATGGCCCAAAAGGAATGAGGCTACATTGGTAGAATTAATAGGCAGTGGTAAGATTTTAAGCTTGTGCACTCAGCCTTGCAATGTCAATAATCTTCCTTCTAAAAACATTGTCACTGCAATAACCCCAGCCCAGTTAAAACTGCTCAATGTAGGCCGGGTGCAGTGGCTCATGCCTATCATCCCAGCAATTTCAGAGGCCGAGGTGGGCAGATCGCTTGACCTCAGGAGATCAAGACCAGCCTGGGCAACATAGTGAGATGCCATCTCTACTAAATATACGAAAAAATAGTCAGACATGGTGGTGCACACCTGTGGTCCCAGCTATTCAGGAGGCTGAGATGAGAGGATAGCTTGAGTACGGGGGCAGAGGTTACAATGAGCCGAGATCATGACACTGCACTCCAGCCTGGGCAACAGAGTGAGACCCTGTCTCAAAAAAAAAAGATTGCTCAATGATAAGGATAATAATAACAAACATTACAGAGTACTTACTAGGTGCCAATTCCACAGCAAGTGCTTGACATGTTTCATTTAATCTGCTAAACAATGAGTTGAGTACTACTGTTACCCCCACCATGTTTCAGATGAGGAAACTGAGGCTTACAATGCTTAAGTTAGGGTCACATGTAGCCAGGAAGCAGTGCTGCTGAAATATCAATCAAAGGAGCCCAATCACTTCCTTCTGTAGTATTTTATTTCCAGAATGTCTCCTAAACCACTAGCTTTTCTATAAATCTGCATGCACGCACCATCACCCGGACTACAATAAAAAAAAAAAATCAAATGATAACCTTAATAAAAGCATTTAAGGCCGGGCGCGGTGGCTCAAGCCTGTAATCCCAGCACTTTGGGAGGCCGAGACGGGCGGATCACAAGGTCAGGAGATCGAGACCATCCTGGCTAACACGGTGAAACCCCGTCTCTACTAAAAAAATACAAAAAACTAGCCGGGCGAAGTGGCTGGCGCCTGTGGTCCCAGCTACTCGGGAGGCTGAGGCAGGAGAATGGCGTGAACCCGGGAGGCGGAGCTTGCAGTGAGCTGAGATCCGGCCACCGCACTCCAGCCTGGGCGACAGAGCCAGACTCAGTCTCAAAAAAAAAAAAAAAAAAAAAAAAAAAAGCATTTAAAACATTATTTTTCATTTCCAAACCTGTATTTGTTCCAATCTGTGTTTGAATGGGAAGGAGGAAATTCTGTTAACCTCCTTGTTAGTCAATCCTCCCCCACCAGACTGATTCAGCCCCATAAACAATGGATATAATTATACTGAACAATGGTGTGTTCATTTCTATGTCTAGACATAGAGTTTACATTTGAAAACAAAAGAGAACAGAAAAGAGAAGGCACCCTACTGGTTTGTTCGTTTTAAGACAGAGTCTTGCTCTGTCGCCCAGGCTGGAGTACAGTGGTGGGATCTCGGCTCACTGCAACCTCCACCTCCCGGGTTCAAGCAGTTCTCTTGCCTCAGCTTCCCGAGTAGCTGGGATTACAGGTGCCTGCCACCACGTCTGGCTAATTTTTGTATTTTTAGTAGAGACAGGGTTTTGCCATTTTGGCCAGACTGGTCTCAAACTCCCAACCTCAGATCATCCACCCACCTCGGCCTCCCAAAATGCTGAGATTACAGGCGTGAGCCACTGTGCCCGGCCCCTACTGTTTTTTAATTATTTGTAGCAAATTTTTCTTAGCCTGGATGCTTCCCTTTTGATTAGGATATTCAGAGTATCAGGAATTTTCTTGAAAAACATTCTTATGTAAAGCTAGCAGTGTTAATTTAGGAGTAAAACACAAATACATTTAAACAGTCTCTAGTGTGAGTAGAAACAAGTCATTTTAAACCATAGAGGATTTAGAAAATCATGAATGTGTGAAAGTCTGATGAAGAATAAGTCATTTTCATAGTATCAGAGTATCTTCCCACAAACTACATGTTAACTGTAAAAAGAAAAATAGTAACTTGACAGTGACAAAACCTGGACAAGCTTCATCAAATGATCCAAGTTAACATCATCAATATTGGGACAAAGTGACATCAGGAAAACCGATGTTGTGTGTCTCCAGAAATGATACACTAAGAATGGCACATCATTTCTGCTCAAAAATGCATAACCTGAATCTAATCATGAAGAAATTTCAGATAAATTCAAATCAAGGAACATTGTACAAAATAACCAGCCTGTGTTCTTCGAAGGTGTCCGTGTCACAAATAACAAAGAAAAACTGAAGAACTACTTTCAGATTAAAGAAGAGGAAAGTACAGTTGAATGGGTTTCAGCATGTTTACAGAGTTGTGCAGTCATCACCACTATCGAATTCCAGAACATTTTCATCACCCCCCGAAAAAGCCCATTCCTATTAACAGTCCTCCCCGCAGCCCCTGGCCATCACTGATCTTTCTATGTCTATGGATTTGCCTATTCTGGACATCTCTTATAAACAGAATCACAATATGTGGCCTTTGGAGGCTGGCTTCTTTCACTTAACATGTTTTAAAGGATAATCCATGTTGTCATGTGTATCAGTACTTCATTACTTTTTATGGCTGAATACCATTACATTGTATGGATATACCACATTTTGTGTATCTATCTGTCATGAGTTGACGAACATTTGGGTTGTTTGAATATTATGAATAATGCTGCTAGGAATATTTATATATAAGTATGTATAAGTACTTGGGGGACTTTTTTTTTTTTTGAGACAGCCTCACTCTGTCACCCAGGTTGGAGTGCAGTGGTGCGATCTTGGCTCACCGCAACCTCCACCTCCCAGGTTCAAGTGATTCTCCTGCCTCAGCCTCCCAGGTAGCTGGGATTACAGGCATGTGCCACCATGCCTGGCTAATTTTTTGCATTTTTAGTAGAGATGATTTCACCATATTGGCCAGGCTAGTCTTGAACTCCTGGCCTCAAGTGATCCACCTGCCTCAGCATCCCAAAGTGCTGGGATTACAGGTGTGAGTCACCACACCCAGCCTCAAACATATGTTTTCAATGCTCCTGGGTATATACCTAGGAGTAGAATTGCTAGGTCACATGGTAACTCTATGTTTACGTTTTTTATGAACTTCCAAGTTGCTAGCAAAAGTGGTTGTACTGTTTTACATTTTGACCAGGAAATATATAAGGGTTCCAATTTCTCCACATCTTTGCCAATACTTGTTACTGTTCATCTTTTTTATTATAGCCATTCTAGTGAGTATGAAGCAGTATCTCATTGTGATTTTGATTTGCATTTCTTTAACAATTAATGGTGTTAAAGATCTTTTCATGTGCTTTTTGGTAATTTGTATGTCTTTACAGAAATGCCTGTTTAGATCCTTCGTCAATTTTTAAATTGGGCTTTTTATCACAGGGTTGTAAGAGTTTTTAAATATATTCTAGATACTAGACCTTATCAGATATATAATATTTGAAATATTTTCTCCCATTTTGTAGGTGGTTTTTTCATTTTTTTGAGAGTGTTCTTTGATGTTCAAAAGTTTTTAATTTTGATAAAGTCATTTTATCTATTTTTTCTTTGGTTGCTGTACTTTAAGAAATCACTGCACGATCCAAGGTCACAAAGTTTTATGCCTATTTTCTTCTAAGGATTTTATAGATTTAGCTTCTTGGGATTTTGAAAGCAAACATACTATATTTGGGTGTGCTGCTCCAACCCACTTAGCGTAAAGGAACCAATTTTGAGTGATGTCCCAAAGCAATAAAAGACTGCAGCAAATCCAGGCTGTGGTACAAGCCACTGTGCCACTTGGGCCTTTGGACACATAACACTTTGAATGTTCTTTGGTTAAAATATATATTTTTTTATTTTTATTTTATTTATTTATTTATTTATTTTTGTTTTTATTTATTTATTTTTTTGAGACGGAGTCTCACTCTGTTGCCCAGGCTGGAATGCAGTGGTGCAATCTTGGCTCACTGCAAGCTCTCCCTGCCAGCTTCACGCCATTCTCCTGCCTCAGTCTCCCCAATAGCTGGGCCTACAGGCACCTGCCACTACGCCCAGCTAATTTTTTGTATTTTTAGTAGAGACGGGGTTTCACTGTGTTAGCCAGGATGGTCTCGATCTCCTGACCTCTTGATCTGCCTGCGTCGGCCTCCCTAAGTGCTGGGATTACAGGCGTAAGCCACCATGCCCAGCCAAAAAAAAAAAAAATTTTTTTTTTTTTTTTTTTTTTTTTTTTTTTTTTTTTTTTTTTTTTTTGAGACAGAGTCTCGCGCTGTGTCACCCAGGCTGGAGTGCAGTGGCGCGATCTCGGCTCACTGCAAGCTCCGCCTCTCAGGTTCACGCCATTCTCCTGCCTCAGCCTCCGAGTAGCTGGGACTACAGGCGCCCGCCACCACGCCCGGCTAGTTTTTTGTATTTTTAGTAGAGACGGGGTTTCACCATGTTAGCCAGGATGGTCTCGATCTCCTGACCTCGTGATCCACCCGCCTCGGCCTCCCAAAGTGCTGGGATTACAGGCTTGAGCCACCGCGCCCGGCCAAAAAAAAAAATTTTTGTTTAAAGGCACTAGACAAAGCCACTGGTGAGCCCCAGGAGGAGAATCGTAGCACACATATGTATAATTCTGGAGCAAAGTCATGCCCTCTTTTGCTGTTAATTATTCTCCTTTTAAGAAGCAGTTTCTGATTTACTACTAAGCCCTGCTAAAGATTGAATGTTTGACTACGGGAAGTCAAGCACAGCCATGTGCTTTATCATAACATTTCTTTTTTTTTTTTTTTTTTTGAGACGGGGTCTTGCTCTGTCACCCAGGCTGGAGTGCAGTGGCACAATCTCTGCTCACTGCAAGCTCTGCCTCCCAGGATCATGCCATTCTCCTGCCTCAGCCTCCCGTGTAGCTGGGACTATAGGCGCCCGCCACCGCACCCGGCTAATTTTTTGTATTTTTAGTAGAGACGGGGTTTCACCGTGTTAGTCAGGATGGTCTCAATCTCCTGACCTTGTGATCCTCCCGTCTCGGCCTCCCAAAGTGCTGGGATTACAGGCGTGAGCCACTGTGCCCGGCCACTATCATGACATTTCAATCAATCATGAACCACACGTACAACAGTGGTCCCATAAGATTATAATGGAGCTTAAAAATTCCTGTTGGAAGGTTGGGCATAGTGGCTCATACCTGTAATCCCAGCACTTTGGGAGGCCAAGACAGGAGGATCACTTGAGGCCAGGAGTTTGAGACTAGCCTGGACAACACAGTTAGACTCTGTCTCTACCAAAGTAAAAATGTAAAACCTCTAAAAATGAATTCCTGTCACCTAGTGACATTGTAGCTGTTATAACATTGTAGCACAACACATTACTTGTGCATTTATGGTGATACCAATGTAAACAAATCTGTACTGCCAGTTGCGCAAAAGTGTAGCACATACAATTAGGTAAGCAGATAATACTTGATAATGATAATAAATGACTTGTTACTGGCTTATGTATTTACTATACGATATTTTTAATCATGGTGTCTACTCTTTGTACTCATTAAAAAAGAAAAAGGGGTTAACTGTTAAACAACCTGAGGAGGAACTCCAGGAGGAACTCCAGAAGAAGACATTGTTATCATAAGAGATGACAGCTCTATGCATGTTATTGCCTCTGGAGATCTTCCAGTGGGAGAAAATATTGAGGTAGAAAATAGTGACATTGATGACCCTGACCCTATGTAGACCTAGGAGAATATTTGTGTTTGTGTCTTACGTTTTTTCTTTTCTTTTCTTTTCTTTTTTTGAAGTAGAGTCTGGCTCTGTTGCCCAGCCTGTAGTGCAGTAGTACAATCCCAGCTCACTGCAACCTCTACCTTCCAGGCTCAAGCGATCCTCCCACCTCAGCCTCCTGAGTAGCTAGGACCACAGGCATGCACCACCATGCCCAGCTAGTTTTTTGTATTTGTAGTAGGGATGGGGTTTCACCATTTTGCCCAGGCTGGTCTTGAACTCCTGAGCTCAAGTGATCCTCCCTCCTCATCCTCCCAAAATGCTGGGATTACAGGCATGAGTCACTGTGCCCAGCCTTGTGTTTGTGTCTTAGCTTTTAACAAACAATTTAAAAAGTAAAAAACAAAATAATTTTTCTTTTTTTGATACAGCCTCACTCTGTCACCTAGGCTGGAGTTCAGTGGCGCAATCACAGCTCACTGCAGCCTCAACCTCCTGGGCTCAAGCTATCATTTCACCTCAGCCTCCTGAGTAGCAGGGACTACAGGCACACACCATCAGGCCCAGCTAATGTTTATATTTTTCATAGAGACGAGGTTTCACCATGGTGCCCAGGCTGGTCTCAAACTCCTGAGCTCAAGAGATCCACCCAGCTTGGCCTCCCAAAGTGCTGAGATTACAGGCACACACCACTGCCCACTGTGCCTGGCCCAAAAATTTAAAATAGAGAAAAACTTGCATAATAAGGATATAAAGAAAGAATATTTTTGTACAGCTGCGCTATGTGTTTGTATGTTAAGCTAATTGTTATTACAAGAGTCAAAAAGGTTTCTTAAACTTTATAAGGTAAAAATATTATTGAAGAAAAAATATTTTTTATACATTTAGCATAGCCTAAGTGTATAGTGTTTATAAAACCTACAGTAGTGACTGGGCACAGTGGCTCATGCCTGTAATCCCAGCACTTTGGGAGGCCAAGGCAGGCGGATCACCTGAGGTCAGGAGTTCGAGACCAGCCTGCCCAACGTGGCGAAACCCCCATCTCTACTAAACATACAAAAAATTAGCCAGGCATAGTGGTGGATGCCTGTAATCCCAGCTACTCAGGAGGCTGAGGCAAGAGAATTGCTTGAATCCAGGAGCCGAGATCGTGCCACTGCACTGTAGCCTGGGCAACAAGAGCGAAACTCCGTCTCTAAATAAATAAATAAATAAATAAAACAAAGTCTACAGTAGTGCACAGTAATGGCCTAGGCTTTCACATTCACTCACTAACTCACCCAGAGCAACTTCTAGTCCTGCAAGCACCATTCTTAAGTGCCCTGTACAGGTGTACTATTTTTCATCTTTTACACTGTATCTTTACTGTACCTTTTCTGTGTTTAGATATCCAAATACTTACCACTGTGTTACAATTGCCTACAGCATTCAGCACAGTAACATGCTGTACAGGTTGTAGTCTAGGAGCAATAGGCTATACTGTATAGCCTAGGTATGTAGTAAGCTATACCACCTAGTTTTGAGTAAGCACATTCTATGATGTTCACACAGTGATGAAATCGCCTAACAATGTATATCTCAGAACACATCACTGTTGTTAGGTGACGCATGACTGCAACTCTATGAACAAGGAACTCTCTGACCTGCTGATATGAGTTGGCTCTGTGTCCCCACCCAAATCTCCTGTCCAACTGTAGTTGCCGGTGTTGGAGGAGGAGGCCGATGAGAGATGATTGAATCATGGGGGTGGACTTACCCCTTGCTGTTCTCGTGATAGAGTTCTCACGAGATCTGGTGATTTGAAAGTGTGTAGTACCTCACCAGATGTAATGGCTCACTCCTGTAATCCCAGCACTTTGGGAGGCCAAGGCAGGTGGGTCACCTGAGGTCAGGAGGTCAAGACCAGCCTGACCAACATGGTAAAACCCCGTCTCTACTAAAAATATAAAATTAGCCAGGTGTGGTGGCGCATGTCTGTAATCCCAACTACTCAGGAGGCTGAGACAGGAGAATCGCTTGAACCCAGGAAGGGGAGGTTGCAGTGAGCTGAAATCGTGCCACTGCACTCCAGTCTGGGCAACAAGGCAAAACTTCATCTTAAAAAAAAAAAAAAAAAAAAAGGTCTTTAAGTAATTTTGAGTTGATTTTGGCTAGGCACGGTGGCTCATGCCTGTAATCCCGGCACTTTGGGGAGCAGAGGCAGATGGATCACCTGAGGTCAGGAATTCGAGACCAGCCTGACCAATACAGTGAAACCCGATCTCTAGTAAGAATACAAAAATTAGCCAGGCATGGTGACCCGCACCTATAGTCCCAGCTGCTGGGAAAGCTGAGACAGGAGAATTGCTTGAACCTGGGAGGCGGAGGTTGCAGTGAGCTGAGATTGCACCACTGCACTGCAGCCTGGGCAACAAAGCGAGACTCCATCTCAAAAAAAAAAAGAAAAGAAAGAAAGCATATAGCGCCTCCCCTTTTTCTCTCTCTCCCTCTCTCTCCCGCTAGCCATGCGAAGATGTGCCTGCTTCCCCTTCACCTTCTGCCGTGATTGTAGTTTTCCTGAGGCTTCTCCAAAAGCAGAAGCCTGTACAGCCTGCAGAACTGTGAGTCAATTAAATGATTAAATCTCCTTTCTTTATAAATTACCCAGTCTCAGACACTCAGGTATGTCCTTTTTTTTTTTTTTTTTTGAGACAGAGTTTCTCTCTTGTCGCCCAGGGTGGAGTGCAATGACGCAATCTCAGCTCACTGCAACCTCCGCCTCCTGGGTTCAAGCAATTCTCCTGCATCACCATACCGAAGTAGCTGAGATTACAGGCACCTGCCACAATGCCCAGCTAATTTTTTTGTATTTTTAGTTGAGACAGGGTTTTACCATGTTGGCCAGGCTGGTCTTGAACTCCTGGCCTCAGGTGATTCACCGCCTTGGCCTCCCAAAGTGTCAGGATTACAGGCGTGAGCCACCGCACCCAGCCATCTTTTCATTGAGACAGAGTTTTGCTCTGTCGCCCAGGCTGGAGTGCTGTGGTGCAATCTCAGCTCACTGCAACCTCCACTTACCAGGTTCAAGCAATTCTGCTTCAGCCTCCCAAGTAGCTGGAACTACAGGCACCTGTCACCACTCCTGGCTAAATGGGGTTTCACCATGTTGGCCAGGCTGGTCTTGAACTCCTGACCTCAAGTGATACACCTGCCTCAGCCTCCCAAAGTATTGGGATTACAGGCATGAGCCACCATACCTGGCCTCAGGTATGTGTTTATAGCAGTGTGAGAATGGACTAATACACCTGCCAAGCCCTGAAGTGAGGCATGTGCAGCAATCCATCATCAGATGGTGGTGGTATATATGATACGGAATGAAGCATGCCTAGAAGGCATAAGTAAGTCATATAGGCACATGGCTCTGACTTGTTCAATATCCACTCCTCCTTTGACACCTACTCTTGATGCATTGCTGCCCCTCCATCAATCCACATCCATGGTCTTGTGTAGACTCTCCTATGACCAGCTTTGCCAAAAAGCTCACACCTGGCTTACAGATATGTCCGTACAATGCACTGACTAATGGCTACTGGACAGTGCAAATATTGTATATTTTCATCATTGTAGAAAATTCTATTAGAAAATGCTGACTCAATTTTGTTGATACATTCCTCCTGGTTTATTTAACATGTTCTTCTGCCTTCCAAATTTTCTGTAGTTGGATCTAGAGGCTTAATCAACTTTGTTTTTTTGTTTTGTTTTGTCTATTTGCTTGCTTGCTTGATTGATTTTTTGCCAAGACTGCTTCATATTGTGTTCTTCAGTTAGGAGGCGCATAACAACTTTATCTCTCATCATCAGCTATTGATGGTCAATAATAGATCAACAACTCCATTAGGGATTTACATGTAGTTATATTCTAATTTTTTCATTTCTTCTTTTTTTTTTTTTTTTTTTTTTTTTTTTTGAGACGGAGTCTCGCTCTGTAGCCCAGGCTGGAGTGCAGTGGCCAGATCTCAGCTCACTGCAGGCTCCGCCTCCCGGGTTCACGCCATTCTCCGGCCTCAGCCTCCCGAGTAGCTGGGACTACAGGCGCCCGCCATCTCGCCCGGCTATTTTTTGTATTTCTTAGTAGAGACGGGGTTTCACTGTGTTCGCCAGGATGGTCTCGATCTCCTGACCTCGTGATCCGCCCATCTCGGCCTCCCAAAGTGCTGGGATTACAGGCTTGAGCCACCGCGCCCGGCCATTTCTTCTTTGTGTATTAGCTGGACTACTTTTATAAAGAACACTTCCACTTCCCCTCACCTACTATTTGGTGACATAGAAGTACTGTACCAAATGGCGGTACTGGAAAGGCAGCAAACATACCTGATTCTCTACTTTTATTTCCAAGCTTTCCAAATGAGTTATTTTCTACCATCCTGCAACAGTGACTAAATAATTTGTTTGAGCAGCACTATAAACTCATGAATTTACATTTATTTTATGTGTTTCAATCCATTGCAATTTTTTTCTTTTTCTTTTTCTTTTCTTTTCTTTTTTTTTTTTTTTTTTTTTTGAGACAGAGTCTCTCTCTGTCACCCAGGCTGGAGTGCAGTGGCGCGAACTTGGCTCACTGCAAGGTCCGCCTCCCGGGTTCATGCCATTCTCCTGCTTCAACCTCCTGAGCAGCTGGGACTACAGGAGCCCGCCACCACACCTGGCTAATTTTTTGTATTTTTTTTTTTTTTTTTTTTTTTTTTGTG
>NC_037669.1:179239847-179358169 GCF_003255815.1 Theropithecus gelada
AACCAAAAAAAAAAAAAAAAAAAAAAAAAAAAAAAAAAAAAAAAAAAAAAGTTGCAAAGCACAATAAAGCAAAGTGCAATAAAACAATGTATGCCTGAGTTATACCAAGATTAATTTCCTGGTTTTAATGACTACACTATGACATATAAGAAGGTAGCATTAGATGAAGCTGATTGAAAGGTATATGGGAATTCTCTGAACTTTTTTCTAAGTCTGAAATTAGATAAAAATAAAAAGTTTTCTGGTTTTATTTTTATTTGTTTTTTCGAGACAGGGTCACTCTGTCACCCACGCTGGAGCGCAGTGGCATAATCTCGGCTCACCGTAACCTCCACCTCCTGGATTCAAGCAACTCTCCCACCTCAGCCTCCTGTGTAGCTGAGACTACAGGCACACACCACCATGCCCGGTTAATTTCTTTTTTCTTTTTCTTTTTTTTTAAAAAGAAAAAGAAAAAAGACGCGGTGGCTAACGCTTGTAATCTCAGCACTTTGGAAGGCTGAGGCGGGCGGATCATGAGGTCAGGAGTTTGAGACCAGCCTGGCCAACACAATGAAACCCCGTCTCTACTAAAAAATACAAAAATTAGTTGGGCATGGTGGCAGGCACCTGTAATCCCAGCTACTCAGGAGGCTGAGGCAGGAGAATTGCTTGAACCCGGGAGGCAGAGGTTGCAGTGAACCAAGATCACGCCACTGTACTCCAGCCTGGGCGACAGAGCGAGACTCTGTCTCAGGGGAAAAAAAAAAAAGGTGTGTGTCTACAAATGTCAGTAGAGCATTTGGTGTAAAAATATTGAATATAGAATGATGTGAATATTAAAGCCAATAGTTATTTCATATTCTTTTGCCCAGTTTTTAAAAAGTATTGTCTTATGTTTTAATAAGAAAACATATCTGAACTCCCAGAATGAGGGAATGGAACTAAGAAAGCAGTTAAAACCACTGTCATCCTGGAGTGACAGTGGGCACACGGCCTTTTCCCTTAAGGAGCAGCAGTCTTTTCCCATGAGGAGCTTGACACAGTGAGGGGAGGCAGGGAGAACAGACTACACTAAAAAACCTAGGCAGTCACTAGATAAATAAACAGAGGAAGGGGACAGTATACAGAGTTACTATAATGTATTATCTAAAATGTTTCTGACAAAAACAATTATAGACATACAAAGAAACAAGAAAGTGTGATTCACACTAGAAAACGAGCAATAAACAAAAAAAAACAGGCAACAGATACTGCATGTGAGAGCAACCAGACTTCAGATTTAACAAACAAATTCTTCAAGGTATAATAGTGGTTAGAGATATGTTGGAGCAAACTAAAGGAAACTATGATTAAAGAAGTAAAGGGGCTGGGTGCGGTGGCTCACGCCTGTAATACCAGCACTTTGGGAGGCCAAGGCGGGTGGATCATTTGAGATCAGGAGTTTAAGACAAGCCTGGCCAACATGGGGAAACACCGTCTTTACTAAAAACACAAAAATTAGCTGGGCGGTAGTGGAGTGCGCCTGTAAACCCAGCTACTCAGGATGCTGAGGCAGGAGAATCGCTTGAGCCTGGGAGGCCAAGGTTGTGATAGTCAAGATCACGCCACTGCACTCCAGCCTGGGCAACAGTATGAGACCCTGTCTCAAAAAAAAAAAAAAGAAGAAGAAGAAGAAGTAAAGGAGGCTGGGCCCTGTGGCACTTGCCTGTAATCCCAGCAGTTTGGGAGGTCGAGGTGGGTGGATCATTTGAGGTCAGGAGTTCCAGACCAGCCTGGCCAACATGGTGAAACCTCGTCTCACTAAAAATACACACACACAAAAAAAAATTAGCTGGGCATGGTGGCACACGCCTGTAATCCCAGCTACTTGGGAAGCTAAGGCAGGAGAATTGCTTGAACCTGTGAGAAGGAGGTTGCAGTGAGCCGAGATTGGGTCACTGCAGTCCAGCCTGGATGACAGAGCAAGATTCCGTCTCAAAAAAAAAAGGTAAAGCGGTTGGGAGCAGTGGCTCACGCCCCTAATCCCAGCACTTTGGGAGGCTGAAGCTGGCAGATCACTTGAGGTTAGGAATTCGAGACCAGCCTGGGAAGCATCGTAAAACCTTGTCTGCACAAAAAAATTTAAAAATAAGTTGACATGGTGGCGCATGCATGTAATCCCAGCTACTCAGGAGGCTGAAGTGGGAGGATGCTTGGGCCTGGGAGATCAAGGCTGCAGTGAGCCATGACTGTGCCACTGCACTCTAGGATGAGTGGCAGAGAGAGATCCCATCTCAAAAAAAAAAAAAAAAAGACAGTTACAGACTGATTAGTAGTGAAATTACAGGTGTGGGCCATTGCACCTGGACTAACCTGCATATTTCTCAATAAAATATCCCAAGTAAATGTGGCAAACATTGAGCTTTTTTCAATCTGGGTGGTAAATAGACTTATCATATTATATTCTGTACTTTGCAGTGTTTTGAAATATAATGATGATGATGATAAAAATATTATTCCTCAAATTCCCTATACTTATAGTTGAAATAATTGATTGGATTTATGTTTTAAAGAGTAATAAAAGTATATCTAAAATATATATTTTTTCTTCACATGTAAATTTAAAATGTCCACAGGAGATGGCACCAATAGATCATTGAAAAACACTCTTCATTGGTAATTGGACACAGAATTACAAAATACAGATATAATAGGGAAAATCTCATTGTCTTATTAATACTTCTATTAAAAAAATATATATATATTTTTGAGACGGAGTCTTGCTCAGTTGCCCAGGATGGAATGCAATGGTGCGATCTCAGCTCATTGCAACCTCCACCTCCTGGGTTCAAGCGATTCTCCTGCCTCAGCTTCCCGAGTAGCTGGGATTACAGGCACCTGCCACCACACCTGGATAATTTTTGTATTTTTGGTAGAGATGGGATTTCACCATGCTGGCCAGGCTGGTCTCGAACTCCCGACCTCAGGCGATCTGCCCACCTCAGCATCCCAAAGTGCTGGGATTACAGGTGTGAACCACCACTCCTTGCTTTTTTTTTTTTTTTTTTTTTTGAGACGAAGTCTTGCTTTGTTGCCTAGGCTGGAGTGCAGTGGCATGATCTCAGCTCACTGCAACTTCCACCTCCCGGGTTCAAGCAATTCTCCTGCCTCAACCTCTGGAGTAGCTGGGATTACAGGTACCCGCCACCATGCCCAGCTAATTTTTGTATTTTTAGTAGAGATGGGGTTTTACCATGTTGGCCAGGCTGGTCTCGAACTTCTGACGTCGTGATCCGCCCCCCTCGGCCTCCCAAAGTGCTGGGATTACAGGCATGAGCCACCAAGCCCAGCCTATCAACAATATTTTTTATCTGCATAGAGATTTACTTTTCGGAAATCAAAAAAAGCCCCCATTTCCTTATCTATAAAACGGGTATGAATATCCATATCACAGGAATGTTAAGGATAAAAAGAGAAATAGGCCGGGCGCGGTGGCTCAAGCCTGTAATCCCAGCACTTTGGGAGGCCGAGACGGGCGGATCACGAGCTCAGGAGATTGAGACCATCCTGGCTAACCCATCTCTACTAAAAAATACAAAAAACTAGCCGGGCGAGGTGGCAGGTGCCTGTAGTCCCAGCTACTCGGGAGGCTGAGGCAGGAGAATGGCATGAACCCAGGAGGCGGAGCTTGCAGTGAGCTGAGATCCGGCCACTGCACTCCAGCCTGGGCGACAGAGCGAGACTCCCTCTCAAAAAAAAAAAAAAAAAAGAGAAATAATTGTATAAACTCTGCATGAAACCATCAAAGGCCATACAAAAGTAAAGACTGACAGCCTGATACAGTGAGGAGTTATATTTTAAAGTTGTGTGCTCACAGATATTACAGTGCTTACTAAGCATCAGGCACATATACAAATTAATGGAAATACAATATGGATAATATTTAAAGGCAGAATTTGGAGATTACAGTTAGGGTGGTAACAAGGGGATTTGTGCCAAGAGATTGTCCTCAAAGTGTAATAGAAGATTTGAAAGGTGTTTTGAAAGTACAGTCTTTTTTTTTTTTTTTTTTTTTTAATTGAGACGGAGTCTCGCTCAGTCGCCAGGCTGGAGTGCAGTGGCATAATCTTGGCTTGCTGCAACCTCTGCCTCCCAGGTTCAAGCGATTCTCCTGCCTCAGCCTCCCTAGTAGTTGGGACTACAGGTGTATGCCACCATGCCTAGCTAATTTTTGTATTTTTAGCAGAAGCAGGGTTTCACCATGTTGGCCAGGATGGTCTCAATCTCTTGACCTCGAGATTCACCCGCCTTGGCCTCCCAAAATGCTGGTAGTACAGTCTTTGACAGTCAAAAAGTCTTCTTGGGAAAATGACACTTGTCCTTCCTTGGAAGGAGATGGCATTGCCTACACAAGAGAGTGTGTGACCGGCGCAGTGGCTCATGCCTATAATCCCAGCACTTTGGGAGGCCAAGGCAGGTGGATCACCTGAGGTCAGAAATTCGAGACCAGCCTGGGCACATGGTGAGACCCCATCTCCATTAAAAATACAAAAATTAGCCAGGCATGATGGTGCACACCTGTAGTCCCAACTACTCAGGAGGCCGAGGCAAGAGGATCGCTTGAACCCAGGAGGCAGAGGTTGTAGTGAGCTGAAATTATGCCACTGCACTCCTGCCTGGGTGACAGAGAGACTCAATCTTAAAAAAAAAAAAAAAAAGTATGTGGGGTGGAGGCTAAAGGGGATTATAGACAAATGCCATGGCAAATGCAAAAAACATTGTAGTGCCTCTGAGGAACCCCAGTAATATGGCCAAAGTGGGGAGTATGGAGACATGAAGCCAGAGGTCAGAGACAGATTGTGAAGGGCCTTAAAAGTCCTTTTAGGCTGGGCACAGTGGTTCACACCTATAATTCTAGCACTTTGGGAGACCGAGGCGGGTGGATCACCTGATGTTAGGATCTCGAGACCAGCCTGACCACCATGGGGAAACTCTGTCTCTACTAAAAGTACAAAAAATTAGCCAGGTGTGGTAGCAGGCGCCTGTAATCCCAGCTACTCCAGAGGTTGAAGCAGAAGAATCACTTGAACCTGGGAGGTGGAGGTTACAGTGAGCTAAGATCGCGCCATTGCGCTCCACCCTGGGCAAGAGCGAAACTCTGTCTCAAAGAAAAGAAAAAAGAAAAAGAAAAAGTCCTTTTAAGGAGTTTGGACTTGGTGCTAAGAGCATTGAATTGTCTTAAATGGGTGTGGATATAATCCGATTCATATTTTTAAAAATCTTTGGCAAAATGGAAGCACTCTGGAGGAAAACAGAAAAGATGACAAGGTTGAAGTGGCGCTGGTCTCAGTGGGAAAGGATTTAGGCTTACGAACGGAGTGGCAGTGAGAATGGGAAGATCCAGCCTATTTAAGAAGTAGAATGCACAGACCTTGGCTGGTTGAACCAGATGGGGAAATGAATTAGTAGATGTTTCAGTTACCTGTTTGTTGCTGCACAACAAAGCATCTTCAAACTTAGCAGTTTAAAAGAATAACATGGACATCTACATGAAAAGAATAAAGTTGGACCTATAGTTCACACTATATGTAAAAATTAACTCAATGTGAATCAGAGACCTAAATGTAAGAGCTAAAACTTTATAATTGTATAACTTTCAGAAGAAAACATAGGAGTAAATCATGATCTTGCATTAGGCAGTGGTTTATTACATTTGACACCAAAAGCAAAAGTGGTAAAAGAAAAAGTTGATAAATTGGACTTCAGTAAGATTAAAAACTGACCCGGCATGGTGGCTTACACCTGTAATTAATCCCAGCATTTTGGGTGGCTGAGGCAGCAGGATGACTTGAGGCCAGGAGTTTGAGACCCGCCTGGGTAGGATTTTGTCTCTACAATGAAATAAAAAGCTTAGCCAGGTGTGCTGGTGCATGCCTGCAGTCCCAGCTGCTCGGGAGGCTGAGGTGGCAGAATCGCTTGAGCCTAGTAGTTTAAGGCTGCAGTGAACTATGATTGCATCACCACAATTCAGCCTGTGGCAAGACAGCAAGACCTGTCTCAAAACAAACAAATACTAGATTAAAAATTTTTGTACATCTTATATCAGATAAAACACTTGTATCCAGAATATATACTTTTACAACTCAACAATAAAAAGACAAACAGGCCAGGCACGGTGGCTCATCCCTCTAATTCCAGCACTTTGGGAGGCTGAGGCAGGCGGATTGCTTGAGTCCAGGAGTATAAGACCAGCCTGAGCAACAGAGCGAAGCCCCGTCTCTACTAAATATACAAAAAATTAGCTGAGCATGGTGGCACGTGTCTGTAGTCCCAGCTACTCTGGGGGCTGAGATGGAAGAAGTGCTTGAGCCCAGGAGGTCTAGGATACAGTGAGCCATGATCACACCAGTGCACTCCAGCCTGGGTGACAGAGTGAGACGCTGTTTCAAACTAACTAAATAAATAAATAAAATAGAAATAATAATTTTTTTGTTTGTTTGTTTTGTTTTTGAGACAGAGTCTTGCTCTCTTGCCAGGCTGGAGTGCAGTGGCGTGATCTTGGCTCACTGCAACCTCCGCCTCCCAGGTTCAAGTGATTCTCCTGCCTCAGCCTCCCAAGTAGCTGAGATTACAGACACCCGTCACCACCCCCAGCTAATTTTTTTTATTTTTAGTAGAGATGGGGTTTCACTACGTTGGCCAGGCTGGTCTCGAACCCCTGACCTCAGATGATCCACCCGCCTCAGCCTCCCAAAGTGCTAGGATTAGAGGTGTGAGCCACTGTGCCTGGCAATAAAACAATTTTTTTTTCCTTGGGATGGAATTTCGCTCTTGTTGTCCAAGCTGGAGTGCCTCAGGCTCCCAAGTAGCTGGGATGACAGGCGCCTGCCACCATGCCTGGCTAATTTTTGTATTTTTAGTAGAGATGAGGTTTCATCAGGTTGGCCAGGCTGGTCTTGAACTCCTGACCTCAGATGATCCACCCACCTTGGCCCCACAAAGTGCTGGGATTACAAGCGTGAGCCACCACACCTGGCCAAAAAAAAATTGTTTTAAAAAGACAAATAATAGCCAAGCATGGAGGCTCACACCTGTAAACCCAGCACTTTGGGAGGCTGAGGCAAGAGGATCACTTGAGCCCAGGAGTTTGAGACCAGCCTGGGCAACATAGTGAGCCCCATCTCTACAAAAAAATAAAAAAATTAACTAGCATGGTGGCACATGCCTGTGATCCCAGCTACTCAGGAGGCTGAAGTGAGAGAACTGCTCAAGCCCAGGATGTCAAGGCTGCAGTGAGCTATGATCACACCACTGCCCTCCAGCCTGGATGACAGAGTGAGACTCTGTCTTTAAAGAAAAAAAAAAAAAAAAAGACAAATAATCTACTTTGGGGGAAAATCTGCCAGGTGTGGTGGCGCATGCCTGTAGTCCCAGCTACCAGCTGCTTGGGAGGCTGAGGTGGGAGGACTGAGGTTGCAGTGAGCTATGATTGAGCCACTGCACTCCAGTCCCGGGTGAGGCCCCAACTCTTAAAAAAAAAAAAAAAGACAAATAATTCAATATAAAAATGGGCAAAGGACTTGAATAGACACTTCTCCAAAGAAGATGTACAATGGCCAATAAGCACATGAAGATAAGCTCAACATTACTAGCCATCAGAGAAATGCAAAACAAAACCACAATAAGGTAACCCTTTCCATTCTCCTTGGATAGCTATAATCAGAAACACAATAACAAGTGTTGGTGAGGATGTGGGGAAATAAAAACTCTCATACACTACTAGTGGGAACATAAAATGCTACAGCCACTTTGGAAAACAGTTTGGCAGTTCCCCCCAAAATTAAACAGTTACCCTATGACTCAGCAATTCACTCATAGCTACAGATCCAAGAGAAAACATATATCATACAAAAACTTGCACATGAATGTTTACATAACATTATTTCACAGTAGCTGAATAACAGTAACAAATCAAATGTCCATCAGCTGATGAACAGATAAACAGAAAGCGATTTTTTTTTTTCGAGACAGTGTCTTGCTCTGTCGCCCAGGCCATAGTGCAATGGCGTGATCTCGGCTCACTGCAACCTCCGCTTCCTGAGTTCAAGCGATTCTCCTGCTTCAGCCTCCCAAGAAGCTGGGATTACAGGCATGTGCCACCATGCCCAGCTAATTTTTGTATTTTTCGCAGAGATGGGGTTTCACCTTGTCCAGGCTGGTCTCAAACTCCTGACCTCGTGATCCGCCTGCCTTAGCCTCCCAAAGTGCTGGGATTACAGGTTTGAGCCACCACACCTGGCCCAATATATTCTTACAATGGTATATTATTCAGCCATAGAAAGGAATGAACTTCTGATACTTGCTACAATGTGGATGCATCCTGAAAACATTATGCCAAGTTAAAGAAGCTAGACATAAAAGGTCACATATTGTATGATTCTTTTTATATGTGATGTCCAGAATAAGCAAATCTTGAGAGACAGAAAGCAGATTAGTGGCTGGGGGCTGGGAGAAACGGACAATGACTGCTAATGGGTACAGAGATTCTTTGGGGGGTGATGAAAATGTTTTGCAATAGATAGTGGTGACAGTTGCATGACTTTATGAATATACTAAAACTCATGGAGTTGTGCACTCTAAAGGGATTATTTACATGGTATATGAATTATACAATTTTAAAAATTAGATATTAAAAGAACACAAAAGACAATGGTTTATTACTTTTCACAATTCTCGGAGTTAACTGGGCAGGTTTTCTGCTTTCATATAGCTAGGATCACTCATGTGACTGTATTTAGCTGGTAGCTGGGCTGGACTGGACTGGATGATTCAAGGAGGCCTCATTCATATGTCTGGAACCTTGGTGCTGGCTGTCAGCTGCAACACCTTGGTTCTCCTCCACATCTTCTCTCTCTCTTTCTCTCTCTGTCTCTGTCTCTAGCAGAACAATCTGAGCCTCCTTACAGCATGGCAGCTGAGCTCCAAGAGAGAAATGGAAGTTGTCATGCCTTTTAAGGTCCAGGCCCAGAACTACCTCCGCATCCCTTCTGCTGCATTCTATTGGTCAGAGCACAAGGCCAACCCAGACTCAAGGGAAGGAGAACTTGACACGACCTTTCTTCACCCCCCAGCTTTACTGAGGTATGATTGAACAAATAAAAAGTGCATATATTTAGGGTATGCAATGTGATGCCTTGATATACATATACATTGTGAAATCATTACCACAACCAAGCTAGTTAACATATCAATCACCTCACGTAGTTACCATTTTCTGTTTGTTTGTTTGTTTGTTTGCTTTGAAAAAGGGTCTTTCTGGCCTGTCAGAGTGACTGACGCCTGTAATCCCAGCACTTTAGGAGGCTGAGGCAGGTGGATCTCTTGAGGTCAGGAGTCCGAGACAAGTCTGGCCAATATGGTGAAACCCTATCTCTACTAAAAATACAAAACTTAGCCGGGTATGGTGGCTCATGCTTGTAATCACAGCTACTTGGGAGGCTGAGGCAGGAGAATTGCTTGAACCTGGGAGGCAGAGGTTGCAGTGAGCCGAGATCACACCACTGCACTCCAGCCTGGGCAACAGAGGGAGGCTGTATCTCAAAAAAAAAAAAAAAAAAAAAAAAGCTAAAGAAAAAGGGTCTTTCTCTGTCACCCAAGCTAGAGTGCAAAGTGCAGTGGCATGATCACAGTTCACTGCAGCCTCCCAAGCTCAAGCCATCCTCTCATATCAGCCTCCTGAGTAGCTGGGACTACAGGCGTGCACCACAACACCCAGCTAATTTTTAAAATTTTTGTAGAGACACGGTCTCACTGTGGTGCCCAGGCTGGTCTCAAACTCCTGGGTTCAACTGATCCTCCCACCTCTGCCTCCCAAAGTGCTAGGACTATAGGCATGAGCCACTGCGCCTGGCCCATGTGTGTGTGTGTGTGTGTGTGTGTGTGTGTTGTGAGAACACTTGAGGTCTACTCTCCTAGCAAAGTTCAAGTACAGAAGGACTTTTAAAAGTTCATGCAGGCCCAGCGTGATGGCTCACACCTGTAATCCCGGCACTTTGGGAGGCCGAGGCAGGTGGATCGCCTGTGGTCAGGAGTTTGAGACCAGCCTGGCCAGCATAGTGAAACCCCATCTCTACTAAAAATACAAAAAATTAGCTGGACGTGGTGGTGGGTGCCTGTAATCCCAGCTACTTGGGAGGCTGAGGCAAGAGAATCACTTGAACCCAGGAGGTGTAGGTTGCAGTGAGCCGAGATTAAGACATTCCACTCCAGCCTGGGCAACAATAGCAAAACTTCATATCAAAAAAAAAAAAAAAAAAAATCAGGAAAAATAAAATTAAAAAGATAAACTTCATTTCTTAACATAAGCTTCATTGAGTTCAAGACACTTGTAAATGATGATACCAGCCATTTAGTTCATCCCTAAAGAACTGAGGGGCCTGGGAATTTAACCATGTCAATACATGTCTTTTTTACATCGTTAGCTGAAGAAACATGGGTGCCCTTTAAGACTTTTTTTTAATGGAGTCTCCCTCTGTTGCCCAGGCTGGAGCACAGGGGCATGATCTCAGCTCACTGCAACCTCCACCTTCCAGGTTCAAGTCATTTTCATGCCTCAGCCTCCGGAGTAGTTGGGATTACAGGTGTGCACCACCACACCCGGCTTATTTTTAGTAGGAAGAGGGTTTCACCAAGTTGGCCAAGCTAGTCTCAAATTTCTGACCTCAAGTGATCTGCCTGCCTCGGCCTTAAGGTTAGAAAAAAATAAATAAGTCAGAAGAAGGCAAATCATGACTGTAAGGTGGATGCCTAGTGATTTCTCATTGAAACTCTCAAAAAATTGCCATTGCCCTGTTTGATGAGAGGAATGAGCAGGAGCGTTGTTGTGGTGGAGAAAGACTCTCCAATAAAGCTTTCCTGTGTGGTTGTTTCTCTTTTTTTGTTTGTTTGTTTGTTTGTTTTGTTTTGAGATGGAGTCTCACTCTGTCGCCAGGCTGGAGTGCAGTGGCGTGATCTCGGCTCACTGCAACCTCCGCCTCCCTAGTTCAAGCGATTCTCCTGCCTCAACCTCACAAGTAGCTGGGATTACAGGCACACACCACCACACCCAGTTAATTTTTGTATTTTTTTAGTAGAGACAGGGTTTCACCATATTGGCCAGGATGGTCTTGATCTCCTGACCTCGTGATCTACCCACCTCGGCCTTCCAAAGTGCTGGGATTACAGGCGTGAGCCACCGCACCCGGGATTTTTTTTTTTTTCTAAATCTTCAGCTAACTTTCTTAAAACACTCTCATAATAAGCAGATGTTATTATTCTTTGGCCCTCCCAGAAAGTCAAGAAGCAAAATGAGTTGAACATCCCCAATAACTGTTGCCATGATCTTTGATCTTGATTGGTGTGCTTTTGCTTTGACTAGACCCCTCCCACCTCTTGGTAGTCATTGCTTTGATTATGCTTTGTCTTCAAAACTATACTGGTAAAGCCATGTTTCATTTTCTGTTACAATTCCTAGAAGAAATGCTTAAGAATTTCGATCCCATTTGTTTAAAATTTCCATTGAAACCTTTGCTTGTCTACAGTTGATCAGCGTGCAACTGTTTGGGAAACTATTTAAGGGAAATTTTGCTCAACTTTAATTTTTTAGTCAGACTTGTGTAAGCTGAACCAATTGAGATGTTTGTGATATTGGCTATTGTTTCTGCTGTTAATTGTCCATCTTACTCAATTATGGCACAAACCAAGATATATTTTTTCCTTGAAAATTGATGTGGATGATCTGCCACTTGGCACTTTGTCTTCAACATTGTCTCATCTATTCTTCTTCTTTTTTTTTTTTTGAGATGGAATCTCACTCTGTCACCCAGGCTGGAGTTCAGTGGCACGATCTTGGCTCACTGCAGCTCCACCTCCTGGGTAGGTTCAAGCAATCCCCCTGCCTCAGCCTCCTGAGTAGCTGGGACTATAGGCACGCCCCACCATGCCTGGTTAATTTTCGTATTTTCTCAGTAGAGTCAAGGTTTCATCATTTTAGCCAGGCTGGTCTTGAACTCCTGACCTCAAGTGATCCATCCACCTTGGCCTCCCAAAGTGTTGGGATTATAGGCATGAGCCACTGCACCTGGCCATCTCATCCCTTCTTAAAACGAGTTATGCATTTGTAAACTACTGATTTGGGGGGGGGCATTCTCTTTATAAACCTTTTATAAAGGATAAATTATTTCACCATTCTTCCATCCAAGCTTTATCATAAATTTGGTGTTTGTTCTTGCTTCAATTTTAGCAGAATTCATATTGCTCTGAAAGGGGCTCTTTTCAAACTGATGTCTTATCTTTCTTAGTGCCTCAAACTGGATCCTATTTTGACATGTTATAATAAGTTAGTATGAGTTTATTTTGGTGCAAAAAGAGTTTGAAATCCATGCATAGTTTTTTCATAATACATATTTTCCATGAGCTTTTTGAAGACTCCACATATACATTATTATTATTATTATTATTGAGACAGGATCTTGCTTTGTTGCCCAGGCTGGGGTGCAACCTCTGCCTCCTAGGCTCAAGCAATCCTCCCACCTCAGCCTCCCAAGTGGCTGGGACTACAGGTGCGTGCCACCACATCTGGCTAATTTTTGTATTTTTTGTAGAGACTGGGTTTCACTATGTTTCCCAGACTGGTCTCAAACTCCTGGGCTCAAGTGATCCACCTGCCTCAGTTTCCCAAAGTGCTGGGATTATAGGTGTAAATCACCACACCCAACCTTACAATATATTATTATTAACTATAGTCACCATGCTATACATTGGGTTTGACTCAACCTCCTGATGGGTGGGAGGAGCAGCATGTGCATATTGGGATGGTAAGAGTTGTCAACCAAGAAGCTAGACGTAAAAGGTCACATATTATATGATTCTCTGGAGGCAGTCTTCCACAAGCAGTAAGAATCACATATAGGCCAGGCACGGTGGCTAACACCTATAATCCCAGCACTTTGGGAGGCCGAGGTGGGTATATCACTTGAGCCCAGGAGTTTGAGGACAGCCTGGGCAACATGGCAAAACCCGGTCTCTACCAAAAATACAAAAAATTAGGCCAGGCGAGGTGGCTCATGTCTGTAATCCTAGCTCTTTGAGAGGCTGAGGTGGGTGGTTCACCTCATGTCAGGAGTTCGACACCAGCCTGGCCAATGTGGTGAACCAAAACAACAAAAATTAGCCAGGCATTGTGGCTTGCACCTGTAATCCCAGCTACTCGGGAGGCTAAGGCAGGAAAATTGCTTGAACCCAGGAGACAGTTGCAGTGAGCCAAGATCATGCCATTGCACTCCAGCCTGGATGACAAGAGAGAAATTCCATCTCAAAATAAATAAATAAATAACTATTTTAAAAATAAAAAAAATTTAAAATAACAAAAATACAAAAAATTAGTCAGGCATGGTGGCGTGCACCTGTAGTCCCAGCTACTTGGGAGGCTAAGGTGGGAGAATCACCTGAAACTGAGAGTTAGAGGCTGGAGTGAGCCATGATTACACCACTGCACTACGGCCTGGGTAACGGAGTGAAACCTGTCTCAAAACACACAAACAAACCTACCAACCACATACAGTCTAAAGTACTGTGAATGGATAGTGGTATCATTATTAGCTAGAGGCAAAGTGACTCACCATAGTTTATGACAGAGCAAAGTCCTACTGAGTTTTTCCAACTCCCACTCCTGAATTAATTCTCTGTCATTGATGTCAGCCTGACTGTGATAAAAGGGAAAGCTGCTGATATTGAAAGTGGAGGGAAGAGAGCCCAAATATCTTCAATATAATAGCATAATCCTAAAGTCTAGAATGTAGTGGTTAAGGTAATAGCCATTTACCAGTCTTGTGGCTTGGGAAAGTGGATTAACATCTGTGCATCAGTTTCCCTATCTATGAAATGGGGGACAAAAACCAACATACATGTGACCACATGTGAGAAAGTGAAAGGGGGACTAAGAAAAAAAAAAAAAAAAATAGTTCTGTTAGTAGAATGTTCCCAACTGGACACAAACAGCACTCACAGAATATGAACAATGTCCATAGACAGTTTCACCATGATCATGTTTTGGACAAGACAGAAACAAGGCCCTCAACAACCACAAAAATGAGAAAACATCCCCTTCTTCTAATATGAGTAATTCTGGTTTTTTTTTTTGTTGTTGTTGTTGTTGTTGTTGAGAAGGAGTCTCGCTCTGTCCCCCAGGCTGGAGTGCAGTGGCGAGATCTTGGCTCACTGCAAGCTCCGCCTCCCGGGTTCACGCCATTCTCCTGCCTCAGCCTCCTGAGTAGCTGGGACTACAGGCGCCCGCCACAGCGCCCAGCTAATTTTTTGTATTTTTTAGTAGAGATCGGGTTTCACCGTGGTCTCGATCTCCTGACCTTGTGATCCGCCCGCCTCAGCCTCCCAAAGTGCTGGGATTACAGGCGTGAGCCACCAAGCCCGGCCTGTTTTTTGTTTTTTTGTTTTTTTGTTTTTACCAGTGACATCTGTAGCTTGCTTTGTTCCTCCTTCTGTTTAGATAAAACCAAGACTGAATTGCCTGTTTCCTGACAGCATCCAATTCAAATTTGGCCTCCTACTTTCCCAATCCCGTTAGCATAAGCCCAAATTCTATAGGAGGTTCCTCCTAATTCCTTCTCATTAAGAGGCTCCCTACTACACTTCAGGTGTGCATTTTTATTATTTTTAATTATTTATTTATTATTATGTATATATTTATTTTTGAGATGGAGTTTTGCTTTTGCTGGCCAGGCTGCAGTGCAATGGCACGACCTCAGCTCATTGCAACCTCCACCTGCCGGGTTCAAGCAATTCTTCTGCCTCAGCCACCCAAGTAGCTGGAATTACAGGCACCCGTCACACTGTCCAGTTAATTTTTGTATTTTTTTGAGTAGAGGTGGGGTTTCACCATGTTGACCAGGTTAGTCTCAAACTCCTAACCGCAGGTAATCTGCCTGCCTCAGCCTCCCATAGTGCTGGGATTACAGGCGTGAGCCACCGCACCCGGCCAGGTATGCCTTTTTATGGTGGGCACATATTCATCAAAAGTCATACTAGAGTATTCATATTGGCCATATTTGAAATAGATATAATATCCAAATGCCCAACAACAAAATGAATACATAAATTAAGGAACAGTCACATAATGTAACATAATAATATATGTAACAATGAGAAACAAATACAACCTCACTCAACAATGTGAATGAATCTCATACTATCAAGCAAAAGAAGCTAGATCCTAAAACATATATTGTATAATGTGTATTCATTAAGTGTAAAAGCAGGTGAAACTAATCCATAGTGTTAAATGTCAGCATAATGATTATCTTTGTGGAGAGATGGGAAGAGGCATGAGGGGAACTCCCAGGTACAGGTAAAGCTCTGTCCTTTCTCTGGGTGCTAGTTACATGTATTTGTTAAGTTGATGGAAAGTCAATAAGCTGTACTTATGATTCATGCACTTTTCTTTGTGTATGTTAGCCTGAATTTAAAAGTTTAAGAAAAAACAAATACCTTTTTTTTTTTTTTTTTTTTTTTGAGACAGTCTCACTCTGTTGCCCAGGCTGGAGTACAGTGGGGCGATCTTGGCTCACTGCAATCGCCGCCTCCCGGGTTCAAGCGATTCTCCTGCTTCAGCCTCCCAAGTAGCTGGGATTACAGATGCACACCACTACACCCGGCTAACTTTTGTATTTTTAGTAGAGACGGGGTTTCACCATGTTGGGCAGGCTGGTCACGAACTCCTGACCTCAAGTGATCCACTGGTCTTGGTCTCCCAAAGTGCTGGGAATGCAGGCATGAGCCACTGCGCCTGGCCAAAAACAAATACTTTTTTAAAAGAAAGTTTAAAACAAAAGTTTAAAAAAAAAAGAAAAAAACAGGTATAAACCTGAAAAATCTCCCAATTAACAAAGCCGGGACAATTTTAGCAACAAAATAATGTAGTATTGGAATGTAACCAGTATAAGATAAACATCCATGAGTCCATACTGGTACAAATAGCTAAATGAGGGAGAAGAGGCAAATTTCCCTGGGGGAAGATAATTTATGTACATACTCCCCACTGCAGGAGGTTGAGCTTAAATACCCCACCTTCCCACCTTGAGTGTGGGTTGCATTTATTGACTTGGTTCCAAAGTAGTGTGGAAGGGTAGGAGGAGTAACTGCACAGTGGAGAAAACTGGCAAGCACTACCTTAGAAAGGTAATCAAGGTTAACATGATCAGTGATGTCATTTTGAGAGCAAGTACCCTTGATTCTATGTGATGAGAATAGCCAGTCACCTTGTGGTCTTCCTCCTAAACACCCAAAACCCCAGTCTAACCATGTGAAAAACATTGGCCAAACCCAAATTGAGGCACATTCCACCAAATATCCGAGGAGTAACTCTTCAAAACTGTCAAGGTCATCAAAAACAAGGAGAATCTGAGAAACTGCCACAGCCAAAAATAGCCTAAGAAGACATCATGAATAAATGCAATGTGGTGTCCTGGACAGGATCCTGGAACAACAACAAAGAAAGGACATTGAAGGAAAGCTGGTAAATGTGAATAAAATGTGTAGTTTAGTGAGTAATAATGCACCAATCAAACTGGTTTATTGGATGTGATCAACGTACCATAGTAAAATAATTAAGATGTTCATAATAGGAGAAACTAGGTGAGGAGACAGGAACTCTAGGTGTCATCTCTGCAACTTTTCTGCACAACTACAACTATTCTAAAATAAAAAGCGTTTCTTTTAAAACGGGGATCCTCAACAGCGCCTCTCTCACGGGGTTGCAAGAAATCATGAGATAGTACAAACCAAGTGCAGGGCTCAGTGCTTAGCACATAAATGTCAGATGTGATTACTGTAATCTTATGTGACATTGAGGGACAAAAGCTCTGACACTTTGGTATTTTAATCAGAATAACCAAAGGACAGAGGTGCTTACGTCCCACCGCACCTGCCCTGCGAACATGCAGAGGTTCCAGCCAGAGTACGTCCGGCCGGGGGCGGGGCGCGGAGGGGACGTCGGCGTGGGGCGGGGCCAGCAGCAGTTCCCACGCCGGCGCTCCAAGCGCGGCAGGCTGCCGCCCCCGGAAGTAGTGGGTACCGGGACGCCATGGGGCGGAAGCTGCGGATGGCGGGAGGCTGTGGCGCTCTCTGGGTGAGGAAGCTGTTGCTGTTGCTAGACGACGCGAACTAGCGCTCGTCACTTCCTCAGCCCGCCGTCTGCCCACTCCCCAAGCCGGAACCTGAGGGCCCAGAGCCGGGGTAGGCACAGAGTTGTCCTCATAGGTCCAGGACAGCGGCCAGCCCGGCGGCGGGAGGCAGGGCCACGCCACCTGCAGGGAAGAACCCAAGCCGAAGCGGGAAGATGGCTGCAGACAAGCCTGCAGGTAGGACGCCAATGTCCCGAGCGACGAGACGGCGGGACGTGCGGGGCCGGGCGGACCCTGAACTCGGAGGCGCGGGGCCCCGGATGGGGACTCCAGGGCGACTTGAATTTGGGCGTGCATTTCTTTGTCCCATCCGCTATCTCGGCTGTCGCTAACATGAGTCTTCGGGCCCCGGGTCCAGTAGTTGTTTTACTCAAGTGCAATGTGAAGTCGCTGCTGGCCGCCTTTGCCCTGCTCTGCAGAATAACTCCGGCCCAAAAAGCTTAAGTGTATTTTGCCGCTTCGCAGAATTTTCCGCTTCTTCGTGGGAAAAGCAGACAAGAGAAAGTCACCCTGGAGCACACATTTGCCTATATCTCGTTGTTCAGGCTGGGATTCACCTGGGCTGTTCTGGCCACACGTGGCTTCCTCTGGTCATTGACTTCTATGGAATTAACTTTGTAAAAACCACTTTTTTTTTTTCCTTAATAGAGACGGGTGGGGGTCTCGCTCTGTTGCCCAGGCTGATCTCGAACTTCTGGGCCCAAGCGATCCTTCCGCCTCGGCTTCCCAAAGTAAACCACTTATTTAAATAGGCATATTGCCTCTCTACAGTCTATGCTTGTAAAATCTTGGGTTTGGTACCTAATTGCCGTAGTTCCTCGAAATTACTTAATCTCGATGGTTTTCTTTATGGATTATTGCTCCCATTCCTAGAATCTTCCCCATTAAGGAATATAAAATTATTTCCTGACCGTGTCCGGAATGTTTCCCGCAATAAATTAATATTCTTTGTGGCATCCAGGTTTTATTGGAAAGAACTTAAGTGACAGAATTTAAAAGTGATGGAACTTAAAATTTTTACAGTGAATTTATTTTAAAATCTCAGTATCCTGTGGATTTTAGTAGGTTCTGGTCGCAGTAACTGACAAGTGAACTTCACTTGGAAATTTAAGCCAATTCTATTTTAGGTACAGAGGAATAAAAATCGTTAGAGGATCTCTTCAATAATCTTCTAAGAAGAAAAACAACAGAACAAAGACCTAGAGAGGGTATAAGGAATGTGCTGTGAAATTTTGGATAGGTTGATCAGGGAAGGCCTCTGGTGAGATATTTGAGCAGATATCTCAAAGAAGTGAGGGAATGAGCGGATATGGAATGGGGAAAGGTGGATGAAGGAGAGACTATTAGACAGGAAAAAGGCATGGCCTGTCCAAGTCTGGACAAGGGGACCAACATCTTCCTCCTGATTTTAGAATGGTGTCTGTGTTCCCCACATTTACCATTCCTACTTGCTCATACCATTGCGCTTGCCCGAAATCACCTTGTTAGACCTAAAGCCTATCCAGTTTTCAAATCCTCAGTCATAAAATCTTCTACTCGTTCATTTATTCATTCGCAAAGATTGAGTGTTGAATAATAGAAGTGACACATTCCCTGCCTTTGAAGACCTGCTGTTCAGTCTGTTGGAGGAGATGGACATATCCTAGCTGCACTCCTGTTTAGTAAGAGCTGTGTAATGTGTGTAGTTGAAGAATAAGGTCCACAGGGATTAGGAGACTGTTTTATTCGTTGGTTTAAGTTCAGAGGCCATGTTGAAGGAAACTTCCTGCTTAGATATAAGGTTAAATTTGTATAAAATAGATGAATGTTTAGTGTGGCTCCTTTGAATTTCTGCTTATGTCCATCTCAACTGCTGTGTTTCTGGCCTTTGTCTTTTAGTATGATCTATGTCGCATTGAGTAGTCTTCTCACTGGTGTTTGTCTCTTCTCTCTTCCTATCCCATCCATTTTCCTCACTGTCGCCCTGCCCCCCCCCTTTCTTTTTTATCCCCTAAGGCATTCATTGAATCCTATCATTCTCCTTCCTATAAAGTTTCTAAGACTGTACATGCTTTGGGCATCAAGTCATTCTTTTTATTTAATTTTTATTATGATTTCTTTCTCCTTTTAAGTCCTTTTTTTTTTTTTTGAGAGTCTCCCTCTGTCGCTCAGGCTGGAGTGCAGTGGTGGGATCTTGGCTCACTGTAAGCTCTGCCTCCTGGGTTCCCAGGTTCACATGATCTCCTGCCTCAGCCACCCCAGTAGTGGGACTACAGGCATCCAGCACCACGCCTGGCTAATTTTTTTGTATTTTTTAGTGGAGACGGGATTTCATGTAGTAGCCAAGATGGTCTCGATTTCCTGACCTTGTGATCCTCCCGCCTCGCCCTCCCAAAGTACTGGGATTACAGGCGTGAGCCACCGCGTCGGGCCGTCCTCACTCTTTAATGTGGTTTGTGAGCATCTTCAAAATCTATTTCCAGCTGGTTTTTCTATATCAACCTACCCAGCTCTTCACATCATAAATTACTATTGCAAAGCATTGTGCTTTTTGAGCTTCTGAGCCGTAATGTCCTTTCTCTTCTCAGTCTGTTGAACACCATTCATTCAAAGTCTGTCTTACATGCTGCTTCCTCTCTGAGCTCAGGAGGTCAGTATCTTTGTCATGGAGGGTCTTGTGTGTGTGTTCATCAGGTAAGAAAAAAGGGTCATGAAAGGATTTAAGATGAGTGATCTGATCATGCTGACTGTTGTACATGGTGGATTTAAATGAAGCAAGACAGGAAGCCCAGAGACCACCTAAGACGAGCTAATGTTGTGATATTAATTTATTCAGTAAATATTCACCAATGGCCTGTTTTGCCAGGTACTACTTTAGGAACTGGGCAGGAACAAAACAAAGACTCTGTTCTGGAGCTTATGTAGTGTGAAGGACAGATAAGCATGTAAACAAAATGAAAAATAAGATGATGTCAAGTTGTGATAGATACTCTGAGGAAGGCCGAGTGTGGTGGTTCACACCTGTAATCCCAGCACTTTGGTAGGCTGAGGAGGGCAGATCACCTGAGGTCAGGAGTTCCAAACCAGCCTGACCAACATGGTGAAACCCCATCTCTACTAAAAATACAAAAATTAGCTGGGCATGCTGGCCCACACCTGTAATCTCAGCTAGTCAGGAGGCTGAGGCAGGAGAATTGCTTGAACCCGGGAGGCATAGGTTGCAGTGAGCTGAGATCACATCGCGCCACTGCACTCCAGGCTGGGTGACAGAGTGAGACTCTATCTCAAAAAAAAAAAAAAAATACTCAGAAGAAAAAAATGAGGAAGAGAGGCTGTCTGCAGTTGCTTACGCCTGTAATCCTAGCACTTTGGGAGGCTGAAGTGGGAGGATTGCCTGAGGCCAGGAGTTTGAGACAATCCTGGGCAGCATACGTGAAACCCTGACTCTAAAAAATAAAAAGCCAAACATTGTGGTATGTGCCCATAGTCTCAGCTCCTAGGGAGGCTGAGGTGGGAGGATTGCTTGTACCTAGGAGTTAAAGGCTGCAGTGAGCTATGATCAGGCCACTGTCTGGGCAACAGAGTGAGACCCTCTCTCAAAAAATAAAATAAAAGGCTGGGCATGGTGGCTCACGCCTGTAATCCCAGCACTTTAGGAGGCTGAGGTGGGCGGATCACAAGGTCAGGAGATCGAGACCATCCTGGCTAACACAGTGAAACCCCTTCTCTACTAAAAATACAAACAAATTCGCTGGGCATGGTGGCATGCACCTGTAGTGCCAGCTACTCAGGAGGCTAAGGCAGGAGCCCGTGAACCCGGGAGTGAACCCGGGAGGCGAAGCTTGCAGTGAGCCAAGATTGCACCACTGCACTCCAGCCTGGGCGACAGAGTCAGACTTCATCTCAAAAAATAAATAAATAAATAAATACAATAAAAATCAGTAAGAGAGTTGGGCGCAGTGGCTCCGCCTGTAATCCCAGGACTTTGGGAGACTGAGGTGGGCGGATCACCTGAGGTCAGGAGTTCAAGCAGGCTGGCCAACATGGTGAAACCCTGTCTTAACTTAAAATACAAAAGTAGCTGTATTCCCAGCTACTCGGAAGGCTGAGGCAGGAGAATCACTTGAACCCAGGAGGCAGAGGTTGCAGTGAGCCAAGATCGTGCCATTGCACTCCAGCCTGGGCAACAAGAGTGAAACACCATCTAAAACAAAAAAGAGAGAGAATAGAGGATGACTGAAAGCAGAAGCCCTATTTTTCAGATAGGTTAGTTAGAGAAGGGCTTTCTTAGAGTTGACATTTAAACAGAGACCCTAAGGATAAAGAGCCATCTGTGTTGGGAAGAATGATCCAGGTAAGAGGAGCAACACATGTACAAATGTACAGAACCGCCGGGCGCGGTGGCTCAAGCCTGTAATCCCAGCACTTTGGGAGGCCGAGACGGGCGGATCACGAGGTCAGGAGATCGAGACCATCCTGGCTGACACGGTGAAACCCCGTCTCTACTAAAAAATACAAAAAACTAGCCGGGCTCGGTGGCGGGCGCCTGTAGTCCCAGCTACTCGGGAGGCTGAGGCAGGAGAATGGCGTGAACCCGGGAGGCGGAGCTTGCAGTGAGCTGAGATCCGGCCACTGCACTCCAGCCTGGGCGACAGAGCAAGACTCCGTCTCAAAAAAAAAAAAAAAAAAAAAAAAAAACAAATGTACAGAACCCTCGCTTGGAAAATGTTTAAAGAACATCAAGCTGACCCCTTGAATACAAGCTCCCCGAGGATACAGACTTTTGTCTATGTTAGTTGTGTTCTAGCTCTAGTCCCTAGAACAATATCTGACAAATAAGAGACAACACATAGTTTCAGGCTGGGCAGAGGTGCTCACACCTGTGGGAGGCTGAGGTGGGAGAATCGCTTGAGGCCAGGAGTTCAAGAACAGCCTAGGCAACATAACCAGACTCGTCTCCATAAAAAAAAAAAAAAAAAAATAGCTAGGCCTGGTGACGTGACCCTGAAGTCCTCGCTACTCCAGAGTCTGAGGTGGGAGGGTGGCTTGAGCCCAGGAGTTCAAGGTTGCAGTGAGCTATAATTGGGCCACTGTACTCTAGCCTGGGTGACAGTGAGACCCTATCTCAAACAGAAAACAAAACAAAAAAGCCAATACACATAATTTATAGCATAGTGAGCAAAGGCAGCATGGCAGGAGATAAAGTCACAGTTGTGTCAGGAGTTGGTGTATGTTGGGCATTATAGGCCATGGAGGGAGTTTGAATTGCCAGTGGAAGTTTTCAACAAGGGCATGATGATGTGATCTGATTTATATTTAACTGAGCCAGGTAAGGAATGATAGAATTAAGAGTAAGGGGTTTGAAATCAGATAGTTTAGATTCATCCTAGCTGTACTACTTGGTATTTGTGTGACATTGGGCAAATTTCTCTTTTTTTTTTTTTGAGACGGAGTCTGGCTCTGTCGCCCAGGCTAGAGTGCAGTGGCCGGATCTCAGCTCACTGCAAGCTCCGCCTCCCAGGTTCACGCCATTCTCCTGCCTCAGCCTCCCGAGTAGCTGGGACTACAGGCGCCCGCCACCTCGCCTGGCTAGTTTTTTGTATTTTTTAGTAGAGACAGGGTTTCACCATGTTAGCTAGGATGGTCTCAATCTCCTGACCTCGTGATCCACCCGTCTCGGCCTCCCAAAGTGCTGGGATTACGGGCTTGAGCTACCGCGCCCGGCCATGGTATTGGGCAAATTTCAAGAAGCCTTTTTTTTTTTAAACTTCAGCTTTCTTGCATGTAGAAAGAGAATGATGAAAGTGTCTACCTCACAGGTGTAGTAACAGGTTAAATGATATAATCTCAGGCCCTGAGTTTTTTTGTTTTTTTGTTTTTTTGTTTTGTTTTGTTTAGAGACAGGGTCTCACTCTGTCACCCACGTTGGAGTGCAGTGGCACCATCATAGCTCACTGCAGCCACGAACTCCTGGGCTCAAGCGATCCTCTTGCCTTAGACTCTTGAGTAGTTAGGACTACAGTTGTATACTACCATACCCAGATAATTTTTTTTTTTTTTTTGAGACAGAATCTCGCTCTGTTGCCCAGGCTGGAGTGCAGTGGCGAGATCTCGGCTCACTGCAAGCTCTGTCTCCCAGGTTCATGCCATTCTCCTGCCTCAGTCTCCCAAGCAGCTGAGACTACAGACGCCCACCACTACGCCCAGCTAATTTTTTTGTATTTTTTGTAGAGACGGAGTTCCACCACGTTAGCCAGGATGGTCTCGGTCTCCTGACCTCGTGATCCGCCCACCTTGGCCTCCCAAAGTGCTGGGATTACAGGCATGAGCCACCGTGCCCGGCCTGTACCCAGATAATTTTTAAATATTTTGTAGATAAGGGGTATTGCTATTTTGCCTAGACTGGTCTTGAACTCCTGGCCTCAAGCGATCCTCCCAGCAGATCCTGGTGTTTTCTAAATGCTGACTATTATTACTTTAGGGTAGTGGTAGGATGGGGAGGGGAGGCAAATGGGAGAAATTTTTTTTTTTTTTTGAAACAGAGTCTCTCTGTCACCCAGGCTGGAGTGCAATGGCGTGATCTCGGCTCATCGCAACTTCTGCCTCCTAGGTTCAAGTGATTATCCTGCCTCAGCCTCCCTAGTAGCTGGGATTACAGGCATGTGCCACCAAGCCTGGCTAATTTTGTATTTTTAGTAGAGACAGGGTTTCTCCATGTTGGTCAGGCTGGTCTCGAACTCCCGACCTCAGGCGATCCGCTCACTTCGGCCTCCCAAAGTGCTGGGATTACAGGCATGAGCCACCGTGCCCGGCCAGGAGAAATGTTTAAAGATTAAAATTGGCAGATTTTGGTGACTAATTAGAAAGCCGTGCGCCTTGGAAAAGGGTATTAGTTGAGCCTCAGTTTCCACATTCATAAAATGGGGATCCTAATAGCTTTCTGTTGTATTTGCTTCACAGGGTTTTTAGCTTGTAAGGTTCACCCGAGGTAAGTTGTATGTTTTAGCCCCCATCCTCTGGGAAGCAGAACTCAATTAAGGTGCTACCTTTTTATTTGAAAGATACAAACCTGGGGTAGTGAAAGTGAGGGAGAGAAGGAAGTAAGGCAAAGGAAGACACAATAGGTTACATCCTTGGCTACTGCTTCACTTTGAGCTGTGAAGAGATAGCAGGTCACTTGCAGGTGAGAGTCTTCTGGAGGGATTTTGAGGAGAAACTTAAGAGAGAAAGGAGGGATGATTTATCTGTCTATTCCTCCTATTTTCGGTTGCCAGCTGGTTAGGACTCACCCCATGGGGAACTAATTTACCTGTGCTTCTGGGTTGCATGCTTTCTCAGTGATGGATCACCCAGCTGATCCCACACCCTGAATTGTATTTCAACCAAATCCTACAGTGAGGGGTGTCTTAGGTTGTAGGTAGGTGCAACAAGCAAAAACAAAGGGGCAGTGGAAGGTTCACAAGGTTTGTGTGTCTATATAGCATGGAAAAGTAATATGAAGCCAGTGTCATTCTTGACCAAGGAAATGAATACCAACAGTGTTTTAGGATTTTTTTTTTTTTTTTTTGGTACTTTTTAGGGTTATTTGAAAGGAGACGGTAGCTGGAGTTAGGACACAAAATCCCAAATTTGAAGTTTTCTGAGAATTTGCACTAGGAAGATGGTAATGGTAGTCTCAGTAAGAAAAGATTGATAGCATTATGAAGAAGGGAAAAACAGAACCAGATGAGTAATAAGAAATCAAGACAAGAGTACTTTATGATGTTGGCCGGGCATGGTGGCTCACACCTATAATCTCAGCACTTTGGGAGGCTGAAGTGGGCGGATCACCTGAGATCAGGAGTTAGACCAGCCTGGCCAACATGGCGAAACCCCGTCTCTACCAAAAACATAAAAACTTAGGCCGGGCATAGTGGCTCACTTAGGCCCAGCACTTTGAGAGGCCGAGGCAGGCAGATCACGAGGTCAGGAGATCGAGACCATCCTGGCTAACATAGTGAAACCCCGTCTCTACTAAAAATACAAAAAAGCCGGGCATGGTGGCGGGCGCCTGTAGTCCCAGCTGCTCGGGAGGCTGAGGCAGGAGAATGGTGTGAACCTGGGAGGCGGAGCTTGCGGTGAGCCGAGATCGTGCCATTGCACTCTAGCCTGGGCAACAAAGCGAGACTCCGCCTCAAAAAAAAAAAAAAAATAGCCAGATGTGGTGGCATGCACCAGTAGTCCCAGCTACTCAGGAGGCTGAGGCAGGAGAATTGCATGAACCCGGGAGGTGGAATTTTCAGTGAGCCGAGATCGTGCCACTGTACTCCAGCCTGGGCAACAGAGTGAGACTCTATCTCAAAAAAAAAAAAAAAAGAAAAAAGAAAAGTTTTAAGCCAGGACAACCAGAAAAACTGTTTATTTAGGCCGGGCACTGTGTAATCCCAACACTTTGGGAGGCCGAGGCAGGTGGATCACCTGAGGTCAGGAGTTCAAGACCAGCCTGGCCAACGTGGTAAAACCCTGTCTCTACTAAAAATACAAAAATAAGCTTGGTGTGGTGATGGGCACCTGTAGTCCCAGCTACTGTGGAAACTGCGTCAGGAGCATCACTTTAACCCGGAAGGCAGAGTTTGCAGTGAGCCGAGATGGTGCCACCGCACTCTAGCCTGGGTGACAGAGCAAGACTCCAGCTCAAAAAGACTCTATAAAACCAAATGTAATCCCAGCACTTTGGGAGGCTGAGGTGGGTGGATCACAAGGTCAGGAGATTGAGACCATTCTGGCTAACATGGTGAAACCCTGTCTGTACTAAAAATACAAAAAAAAAAAAAAAAAATTAGCCAGGCGTGGTGGTGGGTGCCTGTAGTCCCAGCTACTTGGGAGGTTGAGGCAGGAGAATGGCGTGAACCCGGGAGGTGGAGCTTGCAGTGAGCCGAGATTGCACTCCAGCCTGGGGGACAGAGTGAGACTCCATCTCAAAAAAAAAACTAAAAAAAAAAACCAAATGTATAAGTTTTCTATACCTACCTACCTAGTCTCTCTTTCCACTAACTGGTACCAAGTTTGCCATTCTTCCACACTTTTTCTATTCCTACAGAAGCTCATATTGACTTAAAATATATATTTTAGGTCATCTATATATAATTTACAGAGATGAGTTGAGTATACTACAGCAACACTGTCCTGCCATTTGCTTTCTTCAAGGTCCAGTGAGGAATCTGCATTATTTGGTTTGTTTGTTTGTTTGTTTGTTTTTGAGACAGAGTCTCACCCTGTCACCCAGGCTGGGATGCAGTGGTGCAATCTCGGCTCACTGCAACCTCCGCCTCTGGGTTCAAGCAATTCTCCTGCCCCAGCCTCCCAGGTAACTGGGATTACAGGCGTGCGCTACGCCCAGCTAATTTTTGTATTTTTAGTAGAGATGGGGTTTCACTATGTTGGTCAGGCTGGTCTCGAACTCTTGACCTCGTGATCAGCCCACCTCGGCCTCCAAAGTGCTAGGATTACAGGTGTGAGCTACCGTGCCCAGCCTGTGTTTTGTTTGTTTTTAAGATGGAGTCTCGGCTGGGCGCGGTGGCTCAAGCCTGTAATCCCAGCACTTTGGGAGGCCGAGACGGGCGGATCACGAGGTGAGGAGATGGAGACGACCATCCTGGCTAACACGGTGAAACCCCGTCTCTACTAAAAAATACAAAAAAAGTCGTTGGGCGAGGTGGCGGGCGCCTATAGTCCCAGCTACTTGGGAGGCTGAGGCAGGAGAATGGCGTGAACCCGGTAGGCGGAGCTTGCAGTGAGCTGAGATCCGGCCACTGCACTCCAGCCTGGGCGACAGAGCAAGACTCCGTCTCAAAAAAAAAAAAAAAAAGATGGAGTCTCCCTCTATTGCCCAGACTGGAGTACAGTGGCGGGATCTCAGCGCACTGCAACCTCGGCTTCCTGGATTCAAGTGATTCTCCTGCCCCAGCCTCCCAAGTATCTGGGACTACAGGCGCATGCCACCATGCTTGGCTAGTTTTTTTTTGTATTTTTAGTAGAGATGGGGTTTCACCATGTTGGCCAGGCTGGTCTGGAACTCCTGACCTCGTGATCCTCTTGCCTTGGCCTTCCAAAGTGCTAGGATTATAGGCATGAGCCATCGCACCCGGCATTATTTGGCATTTTTTCAACTTTTTATTATGAATGATTGCAGACACCTAAAAAATTTAAAAAATAAAGTGAATGTCTATATATCTACCCCCTAGTTCAGCAATTGTTATATTTTACCATATTTGCTTCCTATATCACTAGCTATGACTCTGTATTTTTTTTTTTTTTTTTGAGATGGAATCTCACTCTGTTGCCCAGACTGGAGTGCAGTGGTGCAATCTTGCCTCACTGCAACCTCCACCTCCTGAGTTCAAGTGATTCTCCTGCCTCAGCCTCCCAAGTTGCTGGAATTACGGGCACACGCTACCACACCGAGCTGTTTTGTTTGTTTGTTTGTTTTGTTTTGAGATAGAGTCTCGCTCTGTTGCCCAGGCTGGAGTGCAGTGGTGCGATCTCGGCTCACTGCAGCCGCCGCCTGTCGGGTTCAAGTGATTCTCCTGCTTCAGCCTCCTGTGTAGCTGGGACTACAGGCGTGTGCTACCACACCTGGCTAATTTTTTGTATTTTTAGTAGAGACGGAGTTTCACCATGTTAGCTAGAATGGTCTCGATTTCCTGACCTTGTGATCCACCCGCCTTGGCCTCCCAAAGTCCTGGAATTACAGGCGTGAGCCACCGTGCCTGGCCGCACCCAGCTAATTTTTGTATTTTTAGTAGAGATGTGGTTTGACCATGTTGGCCAGGCTGGTCTTGAACTCCTGACCTTAAGTGATCTGCCAGCCTCGGCCTCCCAAAGTGCCAGTGTGAGCCAACACACCCGACTCTAGCTATGACTTTTCATGTTGAATCATTTCAAAATAGGTTATAAACATCATAACACTTCATTTCTGAATATTTCAACGTGCATTTCTTAAAAATAGGGACATTCACCTACATAATCACAATACCGTTGTCATGTTTTAGACAATTCATGTTTTAATGTGTTAAAAATTTCCTGCCAGCTGGGCACAGTGCCTCACACCTGTAATCCCAGCACTTTGGGAGTCTGAGGCGGGAGGATCAGTTGAGTTTTGAGGAGTTAGAGACCAGTGTAGGCAACATGGTGAAACCTCACCTCTACCAAAAAGGCAAAAAATTAGTGGTGGCGCATGCCTGTCATCCTATCTATAAGGGAGGATGAAGTGTGAGGATCACTGGAGCCTGGGAGACAGAGGTTGCAGTGAGCCAAGATTACACCACTGCACTCCAACCTGAGTGACTGAGACCTTGTCACCAAAAAAAAAAAAAAAAAGCCAATTTCCTGCCAGGTATGGTGGTTCATACCTATAAATCCTAGCACTTTGGGAAGCCGAGGTGGGTGGATTACTTGAACCTAGGAGTTCAAGACCAGCCTGGGCATCATGGTGAACCCTGTCTCTAAAAAAATACAGAAAGTTAGCTGGGTGTGGTGACATGTGCCTGTAGTCCCAGCTATGACTATATGTTTAAAATTTATTTGTAGGCACAGAGTCCCAATATATTGCCCAGGCTGGTCTCAAACTCTTGGCCTGAAGGAATCCTGCCAGCTTGGTCTCCCAAAGTGCTGGAATTACAGGTGTGAGCCACTACACCCAGCTTTATCTCTTGTATTTTCTTAAACTCTGATTTATTTCTACAGGCTTGATTAGATTTAGGTTCAACATATTTTTGAGATACTTTGTGGTTGATGGTATATACTTTATTTTCTGTATAAAGTACATGATGTCAGGTTATCCAGTATTAGTGTTGCTAAATTTGATAAATTTGAGGTGCTGACAGGAACATCTTTTTCCATTTTCAGTTAGAGTTAATTTATGGAGTAATTGGCATTTCGTAAATATCCACTGTTGTTGATTCTTTCCTCAATCAGTTGTATTATTGAGGGTTACAAAATGATTTTTACCTAGTTCTATTGTAGTTTCTACATTTGTTAGTGAATGTTCTTCTTTAAAGAGTAGCTCTCCTGGGCTGGGTACAGTGACTTATTCCTGTAATCCCGGCACTTTGGGAGGCCAAGGTGGGCAGATTGCTTGAGCCCAGGAGTTCAAGAGCAGCCTGGGCAACATAAGGAGAGCCCGTCTCTACAAAAAGATTGAAAAACCTTAGTCGGTGTGCTGCTGCATGCCTGTAATCCCAGCTACTTGGGAGGCTGAGGTAGGAAGGTCACTGGAGCCAAGGAAGTCAGGACTGCAGTAAGCTGTGATCACACCACTGCACTCTAGCCTGGGCTACAAAGCAAGACCCTGTCTCAAAAACAACAACAAAAAAGAATAACTTTCCCATATTGACTATTATTCTTCCCAGAAAGACATGTTAAATGCTAAAAGCTTAATTCATTCTTTTCAATTACCAGTTTTCAGAACAAGGAGTTGATGTGGTAGTGACCAATGTTTGATATTTAAAGTGCTTTTTTTTTTTTCTTTTTAAAATTTAATTAATTTTTTGAGGCAGCATCTCACTCTGTTGCCCATGCTGGAGTACAGGGGCATGATCTTGGCTCACTGCAGTCTTGACCTCCCGGGCTCAAGTGATCCTCCCACCCCAACCTCCCAAGTAGCTGGGACTACAAGTGCATGCCAACACACCCAGCCAGTTTTTCTATTTTTTTGTAGAGACAGGGTTTTGCCATGTGTCCTGGGCTGGCCTCAAACTTCTGGACTCAAGCAAGCCTCCTGCCTCGACCACCCAAAGTGCTGGGATTACAGGTGTGAGCCACTGTGCCCAACTTCTTAAGTGTTTTTAATATTAGAATTTACAGTAATATATTGGTCTTTTTTTTTTTTTCTAGACCGAGTCTCACTCTGTCACCCAGGCTGGAGTGTAGTGGCATGAACACTACTCACTGCAGCCTTGACTTCCCAGGCTCAAGCAGTCCTCCCACCTCAGCCTCCCAAGTAGCTGGGACTACAGGCACGTGCCACCACACCTGGCTAATTTTTGTATTTTTTGTAGAGATGGGGTTTCATCATGTTGCCCACGCTAGTCTTGAACTCTTGAGCTCAAGCCATCCTCCCACCTTGACCTCCCAAAGTGCTGGGATTACAGGTATGAGCCACCATGCCCAGCACTTATATTAGTCTTATGATTTCAATTTAAAATGTATAATTGACTGAATATTGATTTATACTTGTGAATTTAAATTGAAACCTTACTGTAGTTATTTTATTTTGTGGACATTAGAGAGTACCTAAGAGTCATTAGATTTATAAGTTATTCTCAGGAAATTTTTTTTTCTTGACATGTTAAAATACAAAAATGTTGTCTTCTTAAGTCTAACAATTATACTTAAAATTGAATATATTGTTTGGGTTTTGTGGGAGGGGTTTGCAATAGTTCTCACTCGATAACTTTTTTTTTTAAATTAAAAAAAAGGTTTGATACTCTACAGTTTTGGAGAAACTTCTCTAGTAATGAACTGTAGAAATGATGCCTGAAAGTGTAGTCTTGATAAAATTGTTTAAGTAGTTAACATTTTATGTTTGAAAAATTTTTTTTTTTTTTTTTTTTTTTTTTTTGAGGCGGAGTCTCGCTCTGTCACCCAGGCTGGAGTGCAATGGCCGGATCTCAGCTCACTGCAAGCTCCGCCTGCCGGGTTTACGCCATTCTCCTGCCTCAGCCTCCCGAGTAGCTGGGACTACAGGCGCCTGCCACCTCGCCCGGCTAGGTTTTTTTTGTATTTTTTAGTAGAGACGGGGTTTCACCGTGTTAACCAGGATGGTCTCGATCTCCTGACCTCATGATCCGCCCGTCTCGGCCTCCCAAAGTGCTGGGATTACAGGCTTGAGCCACCGCGCCCGGCCCTTATGTTTGAAAATGTTATGTTGTAGGTGAACTTTGAAATGAGTTTAAACATTCATCACAGGCCTTTAAAATTAGACCTCCAAGTAGAATAAGTTGTCTAAGTTCAGTGTAAAAGTTTGAGTAAAATCTAGGCTTTTTGGATTTGTAACTTTAATAAATTAAGTATTCATATTTTAAAACGAGTAAATATCAGTCTTTTCTATGCATTAAAAACTCCTCCTCTTAGATGTGAAAACAAAATACTCATCAGCAGTGGCAATATTCTGCTTTGCCTAGCTTCCTTAAAGCATGCTGATACTGTTTTTTCTTTTCAGTTTTGTTTTTTGTTTTTTGGTTTTGTTTGTTTGTTTGTTTGGTTTTGGTTTTTTTGAGACAGAGTCTTGCTGTGTTGCCCAGGTTAGAGTGCAGTGGCATGATCTCGGCTCACTGCAATCTCCACCTCCTGGGTTCAATTGATTGTGCCGCCTCAGCCTCCTGAGTAGCTGGGATTATAGGCGTGCACCACCACACCCGGCTAGTTTTTGTATTTTTAGTAGAGATGTGGATTTCACCATGTTGGTCAGGCTGCTCTCAAACTCCCGACTTTGTGATCCACCCGCCTTGGCCTCCCAAAGTGCTGAGATTACAGGTGTGAGCCACCGCGCCCAGCCTAATTTTTGTATTTTTAGTAGAGATGGGATTTCACCATGTTGGCCAGGCTGCTCTCAAACTCCTTGACCTCAGGTGATCCTCCTGCCCTGGCCTCCCAAAGTGCTAGGATTACAGGCCTGAGCCACTGTGCCAGCCATGCTAATATTGTTGATTTGAATTTGTGTTCATTTATTTCTTCATTTATGAGCAGGATGCTCAATTCTGTAGCATTGCTTGTTATGAATGGCTTATTCTTTGACTGCAAAGTGTGTGCTTTCCTATTTCTCCAGCCCCTCTTGTCCAGCTTAAAGTGGGGGGAATATGGTTTAGTGAATAAACCATTTGAGGTTTTGGTAAGTCAAGTATACTTGTTCAGATGATAGAAACCATACGTGAGGTATGTTAACCTAGCTGAGCTGTATAGTGACGTTAGTGGGCCTGAATTGTTTTTCTTCAAAGTGGCCTCCTCCTTAAGATTTAAAACTTTCCTTCACAAGGACATCATTGGTATTTTGTGACTGTGATCGTTGATCTCCTTAGGTCATTTAACATCCCTTTTTTCTTTAGAAAAGTTTTCTTTTCTTGATATATCAGTGGAGCTGTATTTTGATGAGTGTAGCTTGTAGTCTCCTCCAATCAGATTTGAATGATTAACATTCTGTATTGGAATGTGTCTGTGCCTTCAGTTAACTGATGATTTTCAGTTTTGAAAACGTGGTGCATTTCTTTTCTGCTTAGTTCAAACCTAAAGGCATTTGTTTGATTAGAAATGAAGTCTATTGGTGTAAAGACTGTCAAGGTTTGTGGGTCAAAGACCTCTGTACGCATAGAAGGTCAGCCATGTTCATTAGGCCAGAGTAGAAGGAAAGGCAAGCTTATGGGTGAACGGTCGTATACTCTTTCAATTGGCAATGGAGACTACTTTTGGACAAATAAAGAAATGCTGTGGGATTATGTGCAGACTCTGTCTGGTAAGAAGTCAGCAGTTATAAATAATAGATGTTTTTAAAACATTTCAAAAACTGATTACAAAAATGAATACCCATCTCTGGCAGAAAACTTGAGAAATGTACAAATATATAACAGGAAAAATAAAAATAATCCTGTTGAAATATATATATATATATATATATATTTTTTTTTTTTTTTTTCTTTTGAAATAGGGTCTTGGCCGGGCACGGTGGCTCATGCTGGTAATCCCAGCACTTTGGGAGGCCGAGGCGGACAGATCACTTGAGATCAGGAGTTCAAGACCAACCTGGCCGACATGGTGAAACCCCGCCTCTACTAAAAATACAAAAATTAGCCAAACGTAGTGATGGGCGCTTGTAATCCCAGCTACTCACGAGGCTGAGGCAGGAGAATCACTTGAACCCAGAAAGCAGAGGTTGCGGTGAGCTGGGATTGTGCCACTGCACTCCAGCCTGGGCAATAGAGCGAGACTCCGTCTCAGAAAAAAAAAAGAAGAAGAAATGGGGTCTCGCTGATTGCTTAGGCTGGTAGTCACATACTAGGCTCAAGCAATCCTCCCTCCTAAGCCTCCTGAGTAGTGAAGTGTGTTTTTTTAAAAACAGAAAATTTTTATCCTGAAGTTAAAGAATGTAGGTAAAATAATGGTTTGTCAACACGTAAAAGGTTATTTATTGAGCTCAGTTCTCAAATGTGTGTAGAAATGGGAATTTCAGAGACTCTTGTCAGCCTTAGAGTCCAGCTTATCTATTTATTTATTTTGAGATGGAGTCTCACTGTCACCCAAGGAGTGCAGTGGCACAGTCTCAGCTCACTGCAACCTCCACCTCCTGGGCTCAAGTGATCCTCCCACCTCAACCTCCCAAGTACCTGGACTATGGGCATGTGCCACCACACCTGGCTAAGTTTTGTGTTTTTGGTAGAGATGGGGTTTTGCCATGTTGCCCTGAGCTCAAGATCCACCTGCCTCGGCCTCCCGAAGTGCTGGGATTACAAGCGTGAGCCACTGTGTCCAGCCCAGCTTATATATTTACTTTTTTTGTAAATTGGCTGCTCTCCTTTTCTGGAGAATTTTAGAAGACTTACATTTTATTTTTCTTTTATATTTCTTTTATTTTTTATTATTTTATTTTATTTGAGATGGAGTCTCCCTCTGTCGCCCAGACTGGAGTGCAATGGTGTGATCTCGGCTCACTATAGCCTCTGCCTTCCAGGTTCCAGTGATTCTCCTGCCACAGCCTCCCAGGTAGCTGAGATTATAGGCATATGCCACCATGCCCAGCTAATTTTTGTATTTTTAGTAGAAACAGGGTTTCACCGTGTTGGCCAGGCTGATCTGGAACTCCTGACCTCAGGTGATCTGCCCACCTTGGCCTCCCAAAGTGCTGAGATTTATAGGCGTGAGCCATCATGTCCAGCCTGAGATTTCCATTTTCTGGGGTTGCTGACAGCAGTGGCCACATGAACTACTCTGCTTTTAGTGGAGAATAGAAGCTCAAAATTTTCAACACCTGGGTGAATTGTTGGGGTTTTTTTTTTCCCCCTTTCTCCTGTATTTCTAAGGTACTCTTACAGTTGGGGCCAGAAGTCCCATTAAAGAATGTCATCTAATCTAGGGCATATTTTACTTATTTATTTTATTCATATTTATTATTATTATTACTATTTTTGAGATAGGGTTTCACTCTATCACCCAGGCTGGAGTGCAGTGGCATGGTCATGGCTCACGGCAGCCTCAACCTCTGAGGCTTCAGCGATTATCCCACCTTAGCCCCCCAAGTAGCTGGAACTACAGGCACATGCCACTCTGCCTGGCTAATTAAAACAATTTTTTAAAATAGAGACAGGGTCTCGTTTTGTTTCCCAGGCTGGTCTCGAACTCCTAGGCTCAAGCAATCCTCTTGCCTTGGCCTGCCAAAGTGCTGGGATTATAGGTGTGAGCCACTGTGCCCAGCCAAGGGGCATATTTTAGAAGAAGCTTTAGAGATAACTTGATGGCAAACTAAGAATTTTTGGCATTTGGTTTAAATCTATTATGCTTATTTATGAGAGAAGACACATTTTTAAAAATGTTAGGTTTTCTAAAATATTTAATAATAAATGAAACATGAAAGGTATTTATATTCTTTGTTAAAATTTTATGGTGACAATATGGTGGATTGAGGATTCTGTTTCAGTCTAAACTTATAACTTGCCGTCTGAGGTCCTAAAGTCCTGTGTCCCATTTTTACACATTTTAAAATAATTGGTCCTTACCTTTTTTGTGCACCTGACAGTTTTGCAAAACACATGCGTTGGGTAAACAGTATGTTCTTGCAGTGAAACTCCTTGTTATTGACTTTCCAAAGAAAAAACTGTTTAACATTGTCTTTTGAAACTGGCAAACTTTATTCACTTAATTCTTAGCTTTTCCTCCTCCCTATTGTATGCTAAAGTGGAAATAAAATACTAATTGACCTACTAACTTTAATTATCAGAAGTAACACTTTTAATAAGCCCAAATACTAGAATGCCTTTTTTTATAGAGCAGATAGGTTCTTAGATCTTAGATGAGTTTTTTTAAGTACAAGTTAACAGTATTACGTTGTTGTAAGTGGTGACTCTCAAAAGGGTGTGCAGTCTTCTGGGGGTTTCATAGTGATCTAAAGAGCTGTTTCATAGTCAAGTCACATGAAATTGAATTTTATTGTTAATTTTTATGTTTAAAGTACAAACGTAAATACATTTTTAAAAATACAAGAATTTTTAGTTCTGGTAAAAGGAAAGGGGGGAAGGGAGCTGTATTTATTTAGCATCTCCAATTAAAGACAGGCCAAAGAAAGACTGGACTGAAGATGTGACTGATTCTTTTAATTATGTCATATTGCCTTCTTGGAAAAAGGAAGTTGGCATTCTTCACTGACTGCTGACATGTGCCAGGCTAGGACTTCCCAAAGTTAGTTCTGTTGACAACTGGTTCTTTTATTTTTAGTTTATTAAGATGAGGTCTTACTCTGCTGCCCAGGCTGGAGTGCTATGGCACAATCTCAATTCACTGCACCCTCCACCTCCTGAGTTCAAGCAGTCCTCTCACCTTTGCCTCCCTAGTAGCTGGGACTACAGACGCATGCCACCATGCCCAGCTAATTTTTGTGTTTTTTGTAGAGACGGGGTTTCACCATGCTGACCAGACTGGTCTTGAACTCCTGGGCTCAAGTGATCCACCCACCTTGGCCTCCCAAAATGCTGGAACTACAGGTGTGAGCCACCAAACCTGGCCAACAACTGGTGCTTTGAGATGCTCCTGGTGTCTAGGCAGTAATCACAAAGTGCCCAGATCATAAGTGCACATACAGTTTGATGAATAGTTTGCTGTGTATCCTTGTAGACTTTATTCTGTACTTATTCAGAGGTACATATTTGTGTATATGTTTTTATAAAACATGGGATTCAGTTGTACAAAGCAGTTTGCAATCTGTTTCTTTTATTTAACAACATGTTGTAGATATTTTTCCACATCAAGTTATGTAGACTTAATAACTGTTAATGTGCCATGGTATAATTTACAATTATTTAATAAATAATGAGGCTGAATTTCATTTCCTGTTATTAAGCCATTCATATTTACTCTTCTTTCAGCAAGTTTCTGGTGTTTCAGGAACACTATGAAGGACTGTGGCAGGGTTCTTGAGGATAAGGGAGCTTGTTTATCTAGGCAACTCCTGGGAGCCATTATAGAGGGAGTCACACTTCCCAGTATCCTGGAAGGGGGCTTGTGATGGATGAGGTGCCAAAGTAGAGGCTACTGTGAAAGATGCAACTCTGGGGCACTATACTGGGGGAGCATTCTGCCAGCTCTAGCCCCAACTTGAGTCCATGTTGGCAGATCTATTGAAGGAGAGGGAAGAATGGAAAGGAGACCGTAAGCAAAAGAACCCCATGACTGGTGTGATTCTTGACAACTTTCTGGAAAGTTGGTTGTAGGCACTCTTTTTTTTTTTTTTTTTTTCAATTTTATAACTTTATTTGATGTATTTGATGATCAGCGATTAGTTCTCATCCACATTGACTGTCTGTAGATTTTTGAAAGTAGTAACAGGTACATAGGTAACCAAAGTATAGAGCTTATTTGGTAAATCTTCATCCTCATTACGTTTTCTGGACAGCCGCACACGGATTCGGTATGGGACATTCCTTATTCGTTTGGCCCAGACAGCTTTGTTGAGCCTGGTATCAATGCGCACATCTGGAGTTCCCATCTCCTTCATGGCAAATTTCCGAATCTCTTTGAGTGCCCGAGGGGCACGCTTCCTGAAGCCCACTCCATGGATGCGCTTGTGAATGTTGATGGTGTATTCTCGGGTCACCACCTCGTTGATGGCAGAACGGCCCTTTTTCTTCTCGCCACCCTTCTTTGCAGGAGCCATTCTTCCGGGTCCAAGCTGGAAAGGACTGTAGGCACTCTTGAGGGGTAAACTTGGGGACAAGATGGTCTACTATTTCTCATGTGGGGATTTGTCTTCCATTGATACCTTAATTGGATATGAGTGCTGCTTTAGGAACAAACATATCAGTTTCTTTCTTTTTTTTTTTTTTTTTTTGAGATAAAGTCTTGCCCTGTCACCTACGCTAGAGTGCAGTGGCATGATCTTGGCTCACTGCAACCTCCGCCTCCCAGGTTCAAGTGATTCTCCTGCTCCAGCCTCCGCAGTAGCTGAGACTGCAGGCATGCACCACCACGCCCAGCTAATTTTTGTGTTTTTAGTAAGAGATGGGGTTTTACCATGTTGTCCAGGCTGGTCTTGAACGCCTACCTCAGGTGATCCGCCCGCCTTGGCCTCCCAAAGTGCTGGGATTACAGGCATGAGCCACTGCACCCGGCCTCAGTTTCTTTATAGAAGCGTATTTGGAGTTACTCAATCTGAGTTGGAAGGGATGCTAAAAACTATATAATACAGACTCGCATTTTAGTAAATAGGGAAGCTGAAATTTGCCCCAGTTCCACTTCTGTAGCATCTGTTTAATTTCAGAAGTGACATTAAAGTTTTAGTCTTAGTTCAATTCTAAAAATTGTCTGTACGTCGCTGTGCAACCTGCCTCCCACTGTATGTTGAAAAAGATAGAATCTGCACTATCGTGCTACGTATTAGGGGTTTACTCTGCCAGGTACATGCCAGTTACTTTACATATATTCTTACTAAAGCCTTACGATAACTTGAAAAAGGGTTTTCTTATCCCCCTTTTGCAGATAAGTTCAAGCTTTGGAGGTCTTTGAGTTTCAGTCCGAAGCAACAATTCTGTATGAAAAAAAAATTCGTGTATAAATAAGAAATTCAAATATTGTGAGACTTTAAAACTCTTTAAAGTCATACACAGTGACATTGCCATCACCTACCTATGTTTGCGGCCCATGACATCACATTTATGCAATGGTCACATTTCCTTTTAATGATATTTCCATTAGTGATTCATGGACCTTTTGCTAGTGAGTAGAACCAAGAAACAGAATATTCTTTGGGAGGTAATAAAATATAAAAGACACCTTTTAAAAACAAATGATAAATTTTTTGCAGAAAAGAAAACTTAACATTAAAAATGACTAGGCCAAGTGCAGTGGCTCACACCTGTAATCCTAGCACTTTGGGAGGCTGAGGCCAGCAGTCACCTGGGAGGTCAGGAGTTTGAGAACAGCCTGGCCAACATGGCAAAACCCCGTCTCTACTAAAAATACAAAAATTAGCCAGATGTGGTGACAGGCGCCTATAGTCCTAGCTACTCGGGAGACCGAGGCAGAAGAATCATTTGAACCCAGGAGGTGGAGGTTGCAGTGAACCAAGATTGTGCCACTGCAGTCCAACCTGTGCGACAGAGCAAGACTCCATCTAAATAAATAAATAAAAAATAAAAATGGCTAATTTTACATTACCTATGTAGTATTCTTGCCAGAAATGTTACTGCATGTAATATTGAGGAAATAACCAGAAAAATTCAGAATATAGGGCATTCTGATTCTATTTAATTAATTCCAATTGGCTTAGACTCTTTTGAAAAAAATAAAAAACCAAAAAACAATGACCTAATGATATAGTGTAGCTCTATGTCCCCACCCAAATCTCATGTTGAATTGTAAATCCCCAATGTTAGGGGAGGGATCTGGTGGAAGGTGACTGGATCATGGGGGTGGATTTCTCCCTTGCTGTACTGGTGATAGTGAGTGAGTTCTCACTAGATGTCATTATTTAAAAGTGTGTAGCACCTCCCCCTTTGCTCTCTCTTCTGCCGACCATATGAAGATGTGCTTGCTTCCTCTTTGCCTTCTGCCATGATTGTAAGTTTCCTGAGAACTCTCCATGTGTGCTTTCTGTATAGCCTGCAGAACCATGAGCCAATTGAGTCTCTTTTCTTTATAAATTGTCCAGTCTCTGGTAGTTTTGTTGGTTTGTTTGTTTTTGTTTTTGTTTTGAGACAGAGTCTTGCTCTGTTGCCCAGGCTAGAGTACAGTGGCGCAATCTCAGTTCACTGCAAGCTCTGCCTCCCAGGTTCACGCCATTCTCCTACCTCAGTCTCCCGAGTAGCTGGGACTACAGGCACCCACCACCACTCCCGGCTAATTTTTTGTATTTTTAGTAGAGACGGGGTTTCACCGTGTTAGCCAGGATGGTCTTGATCTCCTGACCTCGTGATCCGCCTACCTCAGCCTCCCAAAGTGCTGGGATTACAGGCGTGAGCCACTGTACCTGGCCATTTTTTTTTTTTTTTCCCCCTCAAGACAGAGTCTCACTCTGTTGCCCAAGCTGGAGTGAAGTGGCGTGATCTCAGCTCACTGCAACCTCTGCCTCCCAGGTTCAAGCGATTCTTCTGCCTCAGCCTCCCAAGTAGCTGAAATTATAGGCATGAGCCACCATGCCCAGCCAACAAAGACTCTTGAGAGAACTATAAAAAGTATTGAATTATTTGTTAGAGTACTTAACACACTTTTGTTAAGTGAGTTAGTAGTTTTAGGTTTGGTTCAGCTGAGATTTTTACCTTCAATTTGGAATTCTATTTTCAAATTAAAACAAAAAGCAAAAAATCTAATATTTAAAATAGTAGATTATAGAGGTAGGAGGTAGTTTTCCCAGCTAAACAGATTATTAACCTTTACTGCAAATTTATACGGATACGTAACATATTAAAGAAACTTTTTAAATGTGTTAATCTTTTAGATTTCTGAGCCTATGAAAATATTCCTTGCCTGGAAATTAGCTGTAAGCCCTTATCAATGTAGTTTTCTGACTAAGTGTTACTACTTTCCAACTAAATTATAAATCTCTTAAAGGCATCGTAGGTGTGTTTATCTTTTTCTATCTCCAGCACCTGGCATAGTTGCTTGACTGTGTGGTACTGTATGTTGCTGAGTGGCAGATCTAATATTTTTTAAAGATCACAATATTCTCAGCTTGAATGTCCTCATCTACAGAGCTTGTGGTCTTTATTTAAGTGGGCAGGTTTTCATTGTGTTTCAACTTGGCCAAAGGAAGCTTTTGAAGTTTTCAGAGGAGTAGCTTCTTACTAGCTTGTAACATTGGTCAGTCATTGTTGAGAGAGCCCTAACTTTGGCAACTTTATTAGGAAGAACACAAGATGAAAACTAGGGACAAATTCACTATACAGTAGTCCCCCACCTTTTCCTCAGGAGATACAGTCAGGGACCTCCGGTGGATACTTGAAACCACAAATAGTACTGAATCTATATACTGCTTTTTTAATACATACTTAACTATGATAAAGTTCATAAATGAAGCAGAGTAAGAGATAAACAACAACAGTAATAAAATAACAGTTATCTGAGTGTAGTTTCTCTTTCTCAAAATATCTTACTATACCCTACTCACCTCTCTTCCTATGACCTATTGATCTGATAACCAAGATGGCTACTATGTGTCCAAGGGGAGGTATCTTATACAACATGGAATGCTGGACAAAGGAATGATTGACTTCCTGGATGGGACAGAGTGGGACACTGCAGGATGGCAAGAGATTTCATCATGTTACTCAGAACATTGCAGTTTAAAACTTAAGAACTGCTTATTTCTGGAATTTTCCATTTGATATTTTCATACCATACTTGACCTTGGGTAACTGAAACTGCAGAAAGTGAAACTGGATAAGAAGGGACCACTGTACAACTTCTATTTCTAAAGAACTGTAAAACTTATATGTTTGCAGATCAGGGAGCAGAGAAACATGAAGGCACAGGTCAGTCCTCTGGGATCACTGATCAAGAAAAGGAGTTATCCACCAATGCTTTCCAAGCTTTCACAGTAAGAAATGGCTTCTCTTAATCTGCTCAAGTTGTAGGGTTCTGTCAAGTAAGAATCTTTTCATAGTGAATTTTTAAATTTACAATTTTTACTCTGTAATAATTCAAGAGTTAATTTAGAGATAAGTAGGTTTATTTAATTTTAAAAATAAATGTTTTAGAGTTTAAATATGGTAAAAGAAATGAGAGTAATTGGAGCCATTCTCAAGTTTTTGTGTTTTTGTAAACATGTTTTAACTCATATACTGTTGTTTTTAAGTCTTTTAAATTTAGATTTGTAAGTATGTGGATCAGTCTTTTCATTTCACTATGCCGTTCAATTCTTTATTTATTTATTTATGAAAATATCAGATTCAAAAATTATTTTCTTGAAGGTACTTTAAAATGGAACCCCAAAACTTTATTGGCAGAATTTTAACTTTTCTGACATTAAACAATATGAAAGAAAACCTTATTTGGTTATCAGGTTACGTGCATGTAAGCAGAAGAACTTAACGCTTGGGTATTCGAAATATATTTACTAGAAAATAAAATTTGGAGTGATTATATTACCTTTCTTGACTAGCCTCAGCCATTAATACCCTGCTAGCACTATGTGTATATACCAACATATTTATCATATCAATATATGTGTCATATATGTGTCAATGTCAGGGTTTTGAGTCTTAGGAAGTAAATATCCACAGTTTCTTAACTGACATGAATATTGCTTTATCTAGTGACTTTGATTAGTATATGTAGGGAAACTACATCTTTCTTTTTAAGAACTTTTAAGATAAAGATGAATGAAATGTATTTGGAATGATACACTGTTCTTAAAGCTGGTATGTAATTTTGTGTGTGTGTGTGTGGTTTTTTTTTTTTTAGTCTGGAAATTATGATGCCTGTCTACAACACCTTGCCTGTCTACAAGATATAAACAAAGATGATTATAAAATAATTTTGAATACAGCAGTAGCTGAGTTTTTTAAAAGTAACCAAACAACAACAGATAATTTGAGACAAACACTTAACCAGCTGAAGAATCAGGTGATACACAAATGAATTTAACTATAAAAAATATTGTTCTGTTCTTTAATTTATCAAATACAAATAGTTAAGGAAAATAAATGTGATTTGTCTGGTATTTCTTGTCTGAAACATTTGTTAGCATTAATTTTATTTCCATAAAATTATTATTCCAGGAGATAAAAGGTATGTTGTGTAATTTTTTTTAATTGGGGTTTTAATTAACTTGAACAGAATAGACTAATATACCAAATTCGAATGAGCTTTGAAATTTTGAGAAAGAACTATATGAAGAAGCTTAGCTATGGAGATATATCTTGTTTATGATTACAAAAATATGATTAATCCTAATGTCAAGTTGTTTTAGCATTTGGATCAGGAGATGATTGATTAAATAGAAGATATTCTGCTTTATATCTGGTTTGGGGCTTGAATTGCGGATTGGTCTGGTTATAACCCAATGTTTATTGAATCCTGGGGCTAGACTTTTGGTATTCAAGAGGGCTGATAACAGTGATGATGCTGATAGGATCAGCTAGCATATGTTAAGTGTTCACTGTGTGACAGGGCACTGCCAAGAACCTTGGATGCAACTTCTCATTTGTTCTTCTCAGTAGCCCTGTGAAATAACTATATGATTTTTCTTATTTTAAAAATGGGAAGGCCAAGGCACAGATAGCTGTATAAATTATCCAAAGACACAAAGTTTTTGAGTAGTAAGAGCTACATGAACTCAGTTGTGTTTAACTCTAGAGCCTGTAATTTTAGTTACTGTTTCATGCTGTTAGGGAGTCATGAGATCATCCCTGTAATCATGAGTACCACGATACTGTATCGTATCACCCTGAAGTGTGACACAGGTAGAAGCAAGTGGTTCCTTCAGGCTCTCTATAAACCTTTATAGGCATAAAGTAATTTTAAAACCCCATTAAAATTCAAAAATGAGGCCAGGCGCGGTGGCTCAAGCCTGTAATCCCAGCACTTTGGGAGGCCGAGGCGGGTGGATCACGAGGTCAGGAGATCAAGACCATCCTGGCTAACATGGTGAAACTCCATCTCTACTAAAAATACAAAAAATTAGCCGGGCGTGGTGGTGGGCGCCTGTAGTCCCAGCTACACGGGAGGCTGAGGCAGGAGAATGGCGTGAACCTGAAAGGCGCAGCTTGCAGTGAGCCAAGAGCATGCCACTGCACTCCAGCCTGGGTGACAGAGTGAGACTCCATCTCAAAAAAAAAAAAAAATTCAAAAATGAGAATAACAGCTACCATTTATTGAATGCATACTTGGTGCCAAATTCTGTATTAAGTGCTTTTTATGCCTTATCTCATATAATCCTCACATTCAACTCTTGAGGCAGTAGGTGCTTATTGTCTCAGTTTTAAAACCAGGGTTTAGGAAGTCTAATTTAAATTTATACAACTAGGAAGGGGAAGACCAGATTTAAACCAGGCCTTCTGACTCTTGCGCCTGTTCTCCTACCTGTCTCAGTCTTCATAAATTCGTATGTCCTCACGTTTCCTCATTACTCCAGTATTATTACTGATGACTTTATCTGGTGTTCCGGAATCAAAGGAAAAATGGTGCTTACTGGAATCTAGTACATGCACCCTATGACCCCATAGACAGTTTCTTCCAGGACAGATTTGTTTGGTTTTTGAGAACAAGTTCAGCTTTTAAACTTTTTTTGAATAAGAAATTCCTGCAAACTTCCAGTTAGGCCAAAAAAACTTTGTGAAGTTCTTTCACTAGCTTTTATTGTTTATAAGGTTTGTTAGGGCCTTCCAACTCTTGAGTTTCCTAGAAGTGTTTGTACTTGTGGTTACTGGCTTCTTTTTTTTTTTTTTTTTTTTTTTTGAGACGGAGTCTCGCGCTGTGTCACCCAGGCTGGAGTGCAGTGGCGCGATCTCGGCTCACTGCAAGCTCCGCCTCCCAGGTTCAGGCCATTCTCCTGCCTCAGCCTCCGAGTAGCTGGGACTACAGGCGCCCGCCACCACGCCCGGCTAGTTTTTTGTATTTTTAGTAGAGACGGGGTTTCACCATGTTAGCCAGGATGGTCTCGATCTCCTGACCTCGTGATCCGCCCGCCTCGGCCTCCCAAAGTGCTGGGATTACAGGCTTGAGCCACCGCGCCCGGCGGTTACTGGCTTCTTTAAATCATACTTCTGTTCACAGTCACATGTCTTGGGCACAGTGACATCCTTTTTCAACCTATTCCATTTTAATTAACAAACGTCTAATTTCACTTAATGAGTAGTTTTTCTTTTGACTGGAGCAATTACTAGACTATTTAGGTGAGTCATAGAATATGTGGCAAAGTTATTCATGTGATAATTATTCAACCATTGCTGAATCCAAAACGTCATAGTTTATCTAAAAGCTTTTCTGGCTAAACTCTTAACTCATTCTGTCTCCATTACCTAACTACAGAAAGAGTTGCCTTTGGAAATTGAGTTTTCACTGTTTGAAGATACTGTTTTTAATCTCTTTAAGATAGTGACTTGATAAGTGAAGATTATAAAGAGTTCCCAAACTCATTGAGATGCACATGTTGTTGGTCAGCTAAGACCACTTGCTAACATTTGAATCGTGTCAAGCTTAACCACATGGGTGATTGATGTCTGTTGAAGTCCAGTTACAAAATTTACAAATCACTGTGTGTTGTGAACCTTCAGGTTCCTTGCCATTAGTCAAACCAAGGCTGCTAAATCCATGTACTGTGTATCAGAGTTCTAAGGAAGTGTTGGTCTTAGAATTAATTACTTAATATTGAACAATAATTTATTGCAATCTTCATAATGGCAAAGGTTAGTTTTAATACAGGTAGACATCCAATTTCATGTGTTATATGGAATTGTGCAATGGTTGTAAAGCTTGATTAAAATTTAAAAACCTGTTGCTACAGCTTACAGAAGGGGGTATACAGTTTCAGAATGCAAAGTGTCATGCTTTTTGTTTTTTCTTTTGGTGTCAGTTACGGATGTTAGCCTTTAGTGAAGCCCATAAAAGCCTTTTCTAACCATCATGTGTGCAACAATGTATTTTTGTTATTGAGTACTTTAAAAAATCTATTCTTTTTTATGGGAACAAAACCTGAAAATATACTTTCTAGCCCTATGGTCTTGGGTAAGATAATTAAGTTTCCTGTGCTGATTTCCTTATGTATAAAGTGGAAATGAAATTATTTATGTCCTTGGCCAGGTGCGGTGGCTCATGCCTGTAATCCAAGCACTTTGGGAGACCGAGGTGGGCAGATCGCCTGAGGTCAGGAGTTCAAGACCAGCCTGGCCAATATGGTGAAACTCCATCTCTACTAAAAATACAAAATTAGCCAGGTGTTGTGGCGTGTGCCTGTAGTCCCAGCTACTCAGGAGGCTAAGGCAGGAGAATCACTTGAACCCCGGAGGTGGAGGTTGCACTGAGCTGAGTTTGTGCTACTGCACTCCAGCCTGGGTGACTCCATCTCAAAAAAAAAAAATTATGTATGACCTTGTGGTACGGTGAGGATTAACCTGTAAAAATTTTAACATAACACGTCTGGCACATGGTAAATAGTTAACTATTTTCGTTTTGTTTTGTTTGATACAGAGTTTCACTATATTGCCCAGGCTGGAGTGCAGTGATGTGATCTTGGCTCACTGCAGCTTCTGCCTTTTGGATTCAAGCAAGTCTCCTCCCTCAGCCTCCTGAGTAGCTGGGACTACAGGCGCGTGCCACCACACCCAGCATTTTTTTTTTTTTTTTGTATTTTTAGTTGAGACGGGGTTCACCATGTTGACTAAGCTGGTCTCAAACTTCTGACCTCAAGTGTTCTGCGTGCCCCGGCCTCCCAAAGTGCTGGGATTACAGACATGAGCTGCCATGCCTGGCCAGCTGTTATTAACGTTTAAATTTTACCTCAGTTTTTACAAAATGAAATCAAACTATGAATATTACGTGACATATTTATGGGAAAGGTCATTTTGAGTTTGTTGCGTGCCTGGTGTAGCCTCTTGTAGGTCGTGAGACTAGAAGGTGGGCATCCTGCACAGAAGCCCTGTTACCAATTGAAACAGGGAAGATAGCTTCACAGTGACAAGGAAGATAATTGTCTAGCCATGTGCTGGGTACTTAATAAAGTCTCATCAAAACATTTAAAAATTTTATTATGTGTGGCATAGAAGAATGAAAATAATTTTTAGTATGTGAGAGTAATTAAAATCTAAAGATAGTGTTGAAAGTATGGAAAAATTCAGAATAAGAATGTTGGCCTGTGTTCCTTTTTATTCATGTGAATTATTTCACTTTTGCTTTTTATTTCCTTAATGTTGTTAAAATATAATCTCTGTTGATTGCTTTATAGGTCCACTCAGCTGTTGAAGAAATGGATGGATTAGATGATGTTGAAAACAGCATGTTGTACTATAATCAAGCAGTCATTCTTTATCATCTGCGGCAGTATACAGAAGCCATATCAGTTGGTGAAAAACTTTATCAGTTCATAGAGCCTTTTGGTATGTTATCTGTCAAGTCAAAAATTTCCCTATCTTCCCTATACTTGCAAAGTTCTCTGGTACTTTTACCTAGATAACCTACATCTGAGAAGTCCATGTCAATATTCAAAGAAAAAAAGAAAAACCATATCAGCTTTGCTTAATGGTTAGAAAAGATAAAAATATAATCCAGGTTTTCTTTGAGTGTCCTTTCCCAAATTTTGAAGATAACTGTTAAAAATGCTGTTGGAAAGTATTGAAAACACTTAGTGATGTTTGTGGGGGTTTTGCTGTTTAAACGCTATTTTATTATACCTGATCCTTTCTTTCTTTAGTACGTTAAGGAAGTAGCATTTTGGAATGTTAGGGGACAGTGAGATATTTCATTTTTGCCTATTGCCTAACTGAAATTTTTGGCGGTAGTTATGGAGTAGGAAGTATAGAACAGTGTTAGTTTTTTTGCTATCTTAATTCGCTTACTAACCTCAAGGAGGAGTAGCAAGAAAAGTAAGGGCAAAGGAAAAAAGAAGAGCAAAGGAGAAAGCTGGACCCAGGAAATGGTTGTTAGAGAGGGCTGTTGGTTTCTAGCCCACAAGCAGTCAAATTCCATTTGTGAGTTAGATTTTTGTCTTTTTTTTTTTTTTCATGATTGCTTTCTTTTACATCCGAAACACAAATGAGAATTCCTAATTTATCAGGAACGCCTGATTGCTGATGTGGTTACCACAGGACAAGTGGTGGGGTGTGATAGCACTCTGTGGTGCTTTGGGAGGAGGTAGAGAGTCCCCTTTTGCTGACAGTGGTTGAACAGCTCCAAAGAGCCATTTTGAGGTGCTTCTCTTCTTTCCCTCAATCCTAAGAGCTTGGTAGCTGGACAGACTGGGCAGGAGAGACAGCAGTGGTAAGGGATTATGTAATTAGTGACCAGGTCCTTCTGTATAGCTAGAAATCAGAGTTACACTTTTAGGACTGTGCACATTTTTCTATAAAGTTACTGTTATTGATGCCTCTTAGAATTTCCGGAATTCAGCCAGGTGCGGTAATCCCAGCACTTCGGGAGGCCAAGGCGGGTGGGTCGTCTGAGTTCGAGACCAGCCTGACCAACATGGGGAAACCCCATCTCTACTAAAAATACAAAATTAGCCGGGCGTGGTGGTGCATGCCTGTAATCCCAGCTACTCGGGAAGACTGAGGCAGGAGGATCACCTGAACCCGGGAGGCGGAGGTTGCAGTGAGCTGAGATCGCACCACTGTACTCCAGCCTGGGCAACAAGAGCAAAGCTTGTTCTCAAAAAAAAAAAGAATTTCCGGAATTCATGAAATCCTGTTAATCTGCACTGTGGCTGAACAGAATATATTAATAGTAATCAACTCGTCAGTATTCACATCCATTTTTCTTTGAAAATATTATGGCTTTTTTTTGTTTTTTTTAACTTTTACTGCTTGGATTTTTTTAAAGACTATTTTTTAGAGAAGGTTTAGATTTACAGCAAAACCAAGAGGAAAGTACAGAGATTTCTCATGTGTCCTCTGCCCCAACACATCCATAGCCTCTCTCATTACCATTATCCCCCAACAGTGTGGTGCATTTGTTATAATTGATAAACCTACATTGATACCTCATAGTCATGCAAAGTTCATAATTTACGTTAGGGTTCACTCTTGGTGTTGTATGTTCTATGCGTCTGGACAAATGTATTCATTATAGTATCATACAGAGTATTTTTCACTGCCCTAAGAATTCTGTGTTGTGCCTGTTAATTCCCTTTCTACCTATAACCACTGATCTTTTTACTCTCTCTATAGTTTTGCCTTTTCTACAGTGTCAAACTTAGAATCATAACTACTCAGCTTCTTCCTTTTTTTTTTTTTTTTTTTTTGAGATGGGGTCTCTTTCTGTTGCCCAGGCTAGAGTACAATGGTGTGATCTCCACTCACTGCAACTTCCACCTCTCAGGCCCAAGTGATCCTCCCACCCCAGCCTCTTGAGTAGCTGGGATTACAGTGAACGCGCCACCACACCCAGCTAATTTTTGTGTTTTTTTGCAGAGACTGGGTTTCGCCATGTAGCCAAGGCTGGTCTAGAACTCCTGGGCTCAAGCAATCCACCCACCTTGGCCTCCCAATGTGCTGGGATTACAGGTGTGAACCACCGTGCCTGGCCAGTACTCAGATTCTTCATACAACATATACTAATTGAGGACATGGGCCAATACTGAGGGCCAGACACTGTTCTGGGTCTAGAGATAATGCAGTGAATGAAATACAGAAACTCTTTACCCCCGTTAAGCTTCTATTCTAATGGGAGAGAAAGCAACATAATAAAAAAACAGCCATCCCTTGGTATTCAAGGGAGATTGGTTCTAGGACACCCTTCCTCAGATACCAAAATCTGCTGATACTTAAATCCCTTATATAAAATGGTGTAGTATTTACATATAGTCTGTGTACATCCTCCTGTACATTTTAAATAATCTCTAGATTACTTATAATACCCAATACACTGTAAATGCTATGAAAATGTTTTCATACCGTATTGTTTAGGGAACAATGACAGGAAAAATGTCTGTACATGTTCATTGCAGATGCAACAACTCTTTTTTTTTCTTTTAATATTTTCAGTCAGAGGTTGGTTGAATCTGTGGGTGCAGAACCCACAGATACAGGGGGCTGGCTGTATATTGAATGTTGTGAAGTAAAGCTAAAATTGAATGAGAATATAGAGATTGAGTGGGGATCTTTTAAGTAAGGTAATCAAGCAAGGCCTGGGATGAGATGATATTTGAAATGAGACCTGAATAAAGAAAGGACGTTAGCCTTGCTGCTGTTTAGAGAGAAAGCATTCCCACTGGAGGTAATGGGATATGGAGAAGACCTGAAGTGAGAGGCTGTGTTTGGTGAGAGCAATAGCAGCAAGGTCATCGTGACTGGAGCTAGGTGGGGAGGATAATAGGAAATAAAATCAGAAGTAGCCACAGGCTCAAAAAGTTTTGGATTTTGAGGCTGGACACAGTGGCTCACACCTGTAATCCCAGTACTTTGTGAGGCCAAGGTGGGTGGATCACTTGAGCTCAGGAGCTTGAGACCAGCCTGGGCAACATAGTGAAACCCTGTCTCTATGAAAAAATTAGCCAGGCATGCTGGCACATGTTTGTGGTCCCAGCTGCTCAGGAGGCTAAGGTGAAAGGATCTCTTGAGCCTTGTAGGCAGAGATTGCAGTAAGCCAAGATTGCAACACTGCACTCCAGCCTGGGTGACAAAGTGAGACACCATCTCAAAAACAAAAAAAAAAGTTTTGAATTTTGGAGGATTACAAATTTCAGATTTCAACATTTCAGGTTAAGAATGCTTAACCTCTATTGGAATTCAGGTTTCTTTCCGCCTAAAGTAATTTCCTCATTACATGTGCTAGTGTTTAGTAGATATTTTCCCAAGGAAGATTTAATCACTGGAATTTCTGAAATGAGAGGCCTTGCAATGCCTAATAAAATGACATTGTTGACATTGCAAGTTGCTCTCATTCATAGCTCTAGGTGATATGCATTCATTTGAGTAAAGATCTATGCTTTGCTATTTAAAGCTTTGTATCCTTGTTTGGAGGGTGGTCTGAGATGTGTGCTTTACTTTAGATTGTGACTATTCTTTTCCTGTGCTTTTTTCTCCCAGAAGAAAAATTTGCCCAAGCAGTGTGTTTTTTGCTTGTAGACCTGTATATATTGACCTACCAAGCTGAGAAAGCTTTGCATCTTCTTGCTGTCCTAGAAAAAATGATTTCACAGGGTAACAATAACAAAAATGGAAAGAATGAGGTGAGTGTTTAAAGGTAATCAGACTAAAATCTAAAATATGATTAATTCTCTCTGCTTGTTGGTTTACTGGATTAAAAAGGAGAAAACAAAATATGATTAATATTTGTGATTATGAACTATTAACAGCTTTAAGATATAATTTGCATATTATAAGCTTTACCATTTTAAAGTGTAGAGTTTAGTAGTTTTGAGTGTACTCGCATTTGTACAACCATTACTACTATCTAATTTCAAAATATTTTTATCACCCCAAAAAGAAACCCTGTACCATTTGCAGTCACTCCCTATTTCCCCCTTTCCTGAGCCCTAAGCAGCCATTAATCTACTTACTGTCTCTGGATTTACCATCTGGACATTATATACGAATGGAATCATAATATGCAGCCATTTGTGACTGGTTTTTTTTACTTAGTATAATGCTTTCAAGCTTCATCCATATTGTAGCATATACTTTTTTTTTTCCATGTATTTCATGCCTTTTGTGGCTGAATAATATTCCATTCATTATATGAATATGCCACATTTTAAAATTTTCTTTATAAGTTGGTGGACATTTGGGTTCTTTTCTACTTTTTGGTTATTATATATAGTGCTTCTATGAACATTCATGTAAAAATTTTGTAGGGATATATGTTTTCAATTATCTTGGATATAATATTTAGGAGTAGAATCACTGGGTTATATGGTATCTTAACTCTATATTTAACCCTATGCAAGACTGTTACAAAGTGATTGCACTTTGAATCAGTTGAGCCCAGGAGTTTGACATGAGCATGGGCAACATAGGGAGACCCCTGTCTCTATGAAAAATTAAACTTAGTAAATAAATAAAACCAGCTCATCGTTACGTTACGTTCATTACGTTCTACTGTGAGCTTCTCACGAGTAGGGCTTCCTGTCACCCACTCTAGACTACTGAACCTCCGTCTCTAGGAGTGGGACCTGGGATTCTGCATTTTTTAAAGACAGGGTCTTACTCTGCCACCTCAGGCTGGAGTATAGTAGCACAGTCACAGCTCACTGCAGCCTTAATCTCCTGGGCTCAGGCAGTCTTCCCACCTCAGCTTCCTGAGTAGCTGGGACTGCAGGTACATGCCACCGTGCCCAGCTAATTTATGTATTTGTAGAGATGGGATTTTGCCATGTTACTCAAGCTGGTCTCGATCTCCTGGGCTCAAGTGATCCGCCCACCTCAGCCTTCCAAAGTGCTGAGATTACAGGCGTGAACCACCATGCCCCACAAATTCTACATTTTGAAAATGCTCTCTAGGTAATTTAGGTTACCTCACTTGGAAATCACTGATTTAAATTGTGGTCAAAATATTTAATTTTGATAAACTTTGTCTCATCACCCTGCAGACTGGTAATAACAACAACAAAGATGGATCTAATCATAAAGCTGAAAGTGGAGCTCTAATAGAAGCTGCAAAATCAAAGATACATCAGGTAGTGTAAATTTTAAAGGGGGGCAATATATCACATACATTTAATTGTAGTTAGGACAAATGAAGCAATGAGATAGATCATTGGAAGCAGTCAGTAATTCAAGGTGCATATATTTGTTTGTCTTTTGAAGTATTGTAGTTTAGAAGCACATTTATCGTAAATATATTTTGCTTAAGAGGATAATATAATTTATTTAAATTGCTCTATAAATAAAGTTTGAGAGAAATGGCATGGGAATGTACTGCATGATAAAATCAACTGGAATTTTAAAAAGTCGTCATTAGCCATGTGCAGAAGAGGATTGATAGGATTTTTGCCTGGAACTTGAGTATTTAAGTTTTTTGTTTGTTTTTTGAGACGGAGTCTCGCTGTGTCACCCAAGCTGCAGTGCAGTGGCGCAATCTCGGGTCACTGCAACCTCCGCCTCCCAGGTTCAAGTGATTCTCCTGCCTCAGCCTTCCTGAGTAGCTGGGATTACAGTCGTGCGTCACCACACCTAGATAATTTTTTGTATTTTTAGTAGAGACAGGGTTTCACCATGTTGGCCAGGCTGGTCTCAAACTCCTGACCTCAGGTGATCCACCTGCCTCAGCCTCCCGAAGTACTGGGATTACAGGCGTGAGCCACCACACCTGGCCAAGTTTTTATTCTACCATGATTTTAGTATTTTGAAGTATATTCAAAGAGTACAGTGAAAATAGCATATTTTCTAAAATTGCAAACTTGTTTTAGCAAGTAATTAGTATAACTATGTTGTAAATACATTGGGTTTAATTTTCCTAACTAGAAAGTAAAACTTTATGTAAATCTACCATAGTCTTAACGTAGTAACATTTTCACTTTGACAGTACAAAGTACGAGCTTATATCCAAATGAAGTCTCTGAAAGCATGTAAAAGGGAAATCAAGTCAGTCATGAATACAGCTGGAAATGTAAGTTTCTTCTGTACTTTTGTTTTTCAATTTGTGTCTTTCTTATTTAGACTATGGGTATTTGTCAGTTTTAAATAATTTATCTTAGTCTATTATATATACTGCCAGATATGAACCTTGCTATTTTAAAGTTGGGAAGTAGTAATAATACTGTGTCTGTAGTTTAATTTTTTTTTACTTAAAATTACAACAAGCACTTTTCTATTTTATGTAACCTTCAAAACCACCATTTTAAATAACTGCCTATTGTTCTGTGACTGGTTTATCACAATTCACTTAAACATTTTGCTAATATTAGACATTTAGGTTATTTTAGAATTTTTTAGTATTATACTTAAAACATTTATGGCCAGGCATGGTGACTCACCTGTAATCCCAGCACTTTGGGAGGCTGAGGTGGGAGGATCACCTGAGGTCAGGAGTTCAAGACCAGCCTGACCAACATGATGAGACCCTGTCTCTACTAAAAATACAACAATTAGCCGGTGTGGTGGTGTGTGCCTGTAGTCCCAGCCACTGAGCCACTGGGGAAGCTGAAGTGGGAGGATCGCTTGAACCCGGGAAGCAGAAGTTGCAGTGAGCTGAGATTGTGCCATTGCAGGCTAACCTGGGTGACAGGGTAAGACCATGTCCAAAAAAAAAAAAATTTTTTATTAAAAATCTAACAGTCAAGTTGTAGCCAAAACCTGCCCCTTCCAAATGACTTTTGGCTTGACAGTACCTTCAATTTAACTAGTACTAAATTATTTGAGATAGAATTACTTCTTCCTTCCACTCCCTCCACCCTAATCTTTCATTGATAATTTTTAAGATGGTGTAGGAAAGAAACAAAATTGTGAACAATCTTGATGCTTCTAGGAAAACTATAAATTTAGAAGTATAAAGCCATGAGAAAATATGGTTAAAAATCTCAGGCAGGATCCAGATTAGTCACTGAGTTAGTTAATATGCTAGTGACTTTTTATAACAATTGTGGCCTAGACCTGAGCCTAAGAGGGAGAAGCCCAGTGAGCCAGCCAGCCAGCCAGCCATTATCAAACCTTTTTTTTAAATGATAAAAGACATAATTCCTGCTTTAAAGGAGACCATAGTCATAGAGGAAAGACAAATGGAAATTATTATAATTCAGTGTAATAGTCATCCTAAATCAGCGAAAACTTCAGAAGGAATAGCCACCACTAAGGATAAGTGCTGAAAGCCCTTGTTTCCTTAGTGACCAGAACTTTGGGATGGGCGGGAGGCAGAGCAAAGGATAAACTAGGATTTAGAAGGAAAGCCTGTTGCTAAAGTAAGTGAATACATAGGCCAGGTGTGATGGCTGATGCCTCTAATCCCAGCTCTTCAGAAGGCTGAAGCAGGCAAATCACCTGAGGTCAGGGGTTCGAGACCAGCCTGGCCGACATGGGGAAGCCCCATCTCTACTAAAATAAAAAAATTAGGCCGAGCACGGTGGCTCACGCCTGTAATCCCAGCCCTTTGGGAGGCTGAGGCAGGCAGATCCCAAAGTCAGGAGTTCGAGACCAGCCTGACCAACATGGTGAAACCCCACCTCTACTAAAAATACAAAAATTAGCCGGGTGTGGTGGCATGCGCCTATAGTCCCAGCTACTCAGGAGGCTGAGGCAGGAGAATTAGCCTGGCGTGGTGGCGCATGCCTGTAATCCCAGCTACTCAGGAGGCTGAGGCAAGAGAGTTATTTGAACCCAGGAGGTGGAGGTTGCAGTGAGCTGAGATCGTGTCACTGTACTCCAGCCTGGGCGACAGAGCAAGACTCTGTCTCAGTCAATCAATCAATCAATCAGGATTCCAGATGTCCTCCTGGATGGATGTTTAGTCTCCAGAGCTCTCTGCATGCTTTTGTGCTCTAAACAGGTAGTACTATCTAGAGGGTCCTCCACCATGAGGATTCTTAGGAGAAGTGAAAAGTGATCTACTATTCAAAATGTGATCTTTGAAACAGCAAGATTAGTGCTTGCCAATAAGGCATTCTGTTGAAAAATTCTTCCATTTGTAGAATGACACTTTTTTTTTCCTATTTGGAAAAGTATTTGATTATTTATATCTCTGTAGGTGCTAATGAAAGGTGCATTTGTATCCTAGAAAGTAAGAAAGATCACCAGTCTCTCTAATAACTATTAAAATGAAGGACATAGATTGTGCTGTCAAATTGGTTTTCAGTTAGTCGTATAGTAGATGAACACAATCAGTTGATAATCTACAGACTGTATTTTTTTTTTTTTTTTTTGAGACGGAGTCTCGCTCTGTCGCCCAGGCTGGAGTGCAGTGGCCGGATCTCAGCTCACTGCAAGCTCCGCCTCCCAGGTTCACGCCATTCTCCTGCCTCAGCCTCCCGAGTAGCTGGGACTACAGGCGCCCGCCACCATGCCCGGCTAATTTTTTGTATTTTTAGTAGAGACTGGGTTTCACCGTGTTAGCCAGGATAGTCTTGATCTCCTGACCTCATGATCCGCCCGCCTCGGCCTCCCAAAGTGCTGGGATTACAGGCGTGAGCCACCGTGCCTGGCCCAGACTGTATTCTTATACATATACATATACCTATATTTATTTTTTCAGGTGGACCCTTAGTAATTCTTTTTACAAAGTGCTCTCTGACAGGTTCAATTTTTTAGATTGTGAGAGCAATGAAACATTTAGAGACTATATAGTTTTTTGTGACTATGACTTAATTCATTTATGGTTTTGAACACATGTCAGTACAACAGTATAATTAAGATCTTACATTAGGCATCTGAAAACAAATTATCAGTAACTTTTATATTTTCTCTACAGTCTGCACCCTCTCTCTTTCTTAAAAGCAATTTTGAGTACTTAAGAGGTAATTATCGAAAAGCCGTGAAGCTATTAAATAGTTCAAACATTGCTGAGCATCCAGGATTCATGAAAACAGGTAAAAGAAAATTGTGAAATTTTAACTTTTTTTGCCTGACTCTTCTACCCCTTCTTGCTTGTCCAGCTCCCAACACCCAGTCTTTCGAGTGATTTATGCTCATTTTTTAATGAAAATGTTTTAATATTTCTACTGCAAAAATTTCCATCCTGTTTCTACTTTAGAAGAAACCTCATTACTTCTTACTTTTACTTTGCTTTCTTTCCTTTTTTTACTTTTCTGGGTTGGATCGCTTTCCTCCCCTCCCCGCACCTTCTTTTTTTTTTTTTGAAATAGTCTTGCTTTGTCGCCCAGGCTGAGTGCAGTGCCACAATCACAGCTCACTACAGCCTCAACCTCCTGAGCTCAAGTGATCCTCCCACCTCAGCCTCCCAGGTAACTGGGACTGTAGGCATGCACCCATCATGCCTGGCTTACTTATTATAGAAACAAAGTCTCATTATGTTGCTCAAGCTGATCTCAAACTCCTGGGCTCAAGTGATCCGCTGACCTCGGTCTCCCAAAGTACTGGGATTACAGGCGTGCACCACTGTGCCTGGCCCAGATAGCTTTTCTTTTTTCTTTAACCTGACTTGCCTGCCGTCCTGCCCTTCCTTCCTTCCTTCCTTCCTTCCTTCTTTCCCTTCTTTTTCTTTTCTTTTCTTTTCCCTCCCTCCCTTCCTTCCTTCTTTCCCTTCTTTTCTTTTCCCTCTCTCCTTCACTTCCTTCCTTCCCTCTTTTCCCTTTCTTCCTTCCTTTCTTTCTTTCTTTTTTTTTTTTTTGACAGAGTCTTGCTTGGTCGCCCAAGCTGGAGTGCAGTGGTGACAACATCTTGGCTCACTGCAACCTCCACCTCCCTCCCGGGTTCAAGCAATTCTCCCACCTCAGCCTCCTGAGTAGCTGGGATTACAGGCACGCACCACATGCTCAGCTAATTTTTGCATTTTTTTGGTAGAGACAGGGTTTTACCATGTTGCCCAGGCTGTATCGAACTCCTGACCTCAAGTGACCCACCCGCCTCAGCATCTCAAAGTGCTGGGATTACAGGCATGAGCCACCGCACCTGGCCCTTTAATTTGTTTTTGTAAGATCCTTGGACTTTTGCTTTATAAAGTAGACTTTTTTTCTTTCTTTCTTTCTTTTTTTTTTTTTTTTAGTGAATTACTCTCTGTACCAGAAAAGTGAGATCTTTTAAGTGAATAATATAATGTTTTTATTTCTTTCTGCCATAAAGGCAGTTAATAATATAATTTTTTTTCTGTAACTTACCCAATTAATATGACTTATTTAGATCATTAACTATATCAAAAATCTTTCTATAAAGCTAGGAAAATAAGTATTATTACATATTCTTGCTTCTATTTTAAAAGTCTTATAAATCCCTTGATATTAATGGTAACATGAAAGTAAAAATTGTGACTGTCATTTAGGTTTATATCATCAGTATTTGATGGGGCAGGAGAAGGAAAATCACTTATTCAAGAAATGAGGATAAACTGTTGAAAATGTATGTTTTGCCTCAAGTTTAAAATGCAGACAATTAATATGTTTTTTGGTTTGTTTTGTCTTGTTTTGTTTTGGATTCTATTCAGATACACACACAGAATACACATGCAAACATACTCAGATCTTCCCCTATTTACCCTTTCAGTTCACAGGAGTGATGGAAGATGGAGAAAGGCACTTTGTTCCTTATAATTCTCTTGTGGGTATTATTTCTCTTCTAAATTCCCATTTCTAATTCTGCTCGATTTTAGTGTTTTGTTTTCATTGTCATAGTTTCTCCTCAGAGGTCCACTAACACAACATGCAATAATCCCTCAAACTAAAAAGATAATATACTTTGAGAAATTTTTGCTTAGGATTTTCTTGATGTAGATATCAGTATTGACATTGTCAGTCTTTAAATTGGAGGCAGGAGCTGGAAGCGGTGGCTCATGCCTGTAATTCTAATGCTTTGGGAGACCAAGGCAGGAGGACCAGGAGTTCGAGGCTACAGTGAATCGTGATCATGCCACTGCACTCCAGCCTGGGCAACAGAACAAGGCCTTGTCTCTGAAAATAATAAATAAAGATGGCCAGGCAGGGTGGCTCACACCTATAATCCCAGCACGTTGGGAGACCGAGGCCAACATATCACTTGAGGTCAGGAGTTCAAGACCAGCCTGGCCAACATGGAGAAACCCCATCTCTACACAAAATACAAAAATTAGCTGGGCATGATGGTGTGCACCTGAAATCCCAGCTACTTAGGATTCCAAAATGCTGGGATTGCAGGCATGAGCCACCAAGCTCAGCCTTGTGTTTCTTTTTTAAATATTGTCGTTGCTTAATTTAAAAACATGTCAGAAGATTACCTTTAGCTTTTAGTGCTAAACCTTAAATATCCTGATTATTAATTTTGTCATTCTAATCAGGCATTTTATACCATTAAGGGCTGTTGTTTTAGAATGTTTGGGTAGCTGTTTAGAAAAAAAATATTAAAGGCCGGGCGCAGTGGCTCATACCTGTAATTGCAGCAGTTTGGGAGGCTGAGGTGGGCAGATCACGAGGCCAGGAGATCGAGACCATCTTGGCTAACATGGTGAAACCTCGTCTCTACTAAAAATACAAAATATTAGCCAGGTGGGGTGGCGGGTGCCTGTAGTCCCAGCTACTGGGGAGGCTGAGGCAGGAGAATGGCATGAACCCAGGAGGTGGAAGTTGCAGTGAGCTGAAATTGCGCTACTGCACAACAGAGTGAGACACCGTCTCAGAAAAAAAAAAAAAAGGAAAAAAAATTAACGCTTAGATTACTTTCATTACACCAAAATAAAATTCAGAGAGATGAAGGATTAACATTTAAAAATAAATAAAAGCAGTAAGACAAAACTTGGATGAATATTTTAATTTTGTGATGGGGAAGGCTTGAGTAAACATTTTCCAAAATCTAAATCTAAGTACCATAGAGTTTAGAAAACATTGCTAAATTTGACCACATTGAAATGTTAAACATTTTATGATTAAAAATGTAAACACACACATACTGAACCAAGTCACAAAACAGATGACAAACAGAGGTGGGCAGGAATATTTGAAACAGATGTGACAGAAGGTTTCTATAACATACAAAACAACTAATAACCAACAGAAAAAACATCTGTAACCAAATAAAGAAATAGATCGGCCAGGAATGGTGCTCACTCTTGTAATTTCAGCACTTTGGGAGGTCGAGACAGGAGGATCACTTGATTCCAGGAGTTTGTGACCAGCCTGGGCAACAAAGTGAGACCCTATCTCTGCAAAAAAATTAAAAAATTAGCTGGGCATGGTGGCCCACGCCTGTAGTCCCAGGTACTTAGGAGGCCAAGGCATGAGGATTGCTTGAGCCCAGGAGGTCGAGGCTGCAGTGAGCCCTAATTATGCCACCGCACTCTAGCCTGGGCGACAGAAGGGAGACCCTGTCTCAGAGAAAGAAAAAAAATAATAAGGGTGAAAGACAAGAAGAGGCAACACAGTCTGAAAAATACAAATTCCCAAACATGAGAAGATGCTTAGCTGCAATGGTATTTAAAGAAGTGTAAATTAAAATCAGTGGAGACTTACGGTTTAACAAGCATACTCTGTTCTGTTCTTTTTTTTTTTTTTTGAGACAGTCTTACTCTGTCATCCAGGTTGGAGTGCAGTGGTGCGATCTCGGCTCACTGCAGCCTCTGCCCCCCAGGCCCAAGCAATTCTCCTGCCTCAGCCTCCTGAGCAACTGGGATTATAGGTGCCCTCCACTATGCCCGGCTAATTTTTGTGTTTTTAGTGGAGGTGGCGTTTCACCTTGTTGGCTGGGCTGATCTCGAACTCCTGACCCGAAGTGATCCACCTTCCTCAGCCTCCCAAAATGCTGGGATTACAGGCGTGAGCCACCGTACCCAGCCTCACTCTGTTCTTTTCTATATATTCTTGCTATTCACTTAATATACTTTGGTTGTTTCCATATATACTTGCTTCCTTGTTTCTAATTTCTACATAATATTTCATTGGTGGATGCAATGCGTATACATTATATTACTGATGAACATATTTTGTCTTTTGCATTTTTGTATCATTTGTCTACAGTTACTAAAAATTAGCTGGGCATGGTGGCTCATGCCTGTAATCCCAGAACTTTGGGAAGCCAAGGTGGAAGGTGTTGCTTGAGCCCAGGAGTTTGAAACCAGGGTAGGCAATATAGTGAGACCCCGTCTATTTTAAAAATTGTTTTTAAAAAGGAAAAAAAAAATCAGTACAAAATTAGACTAACAAAATAAGACTGGTTTTTAAAAATAATTTTTATGAACTTTAACAAAATAGATTTTAAAAGGAATTTTAAAATTTTTCAGATATTTCCTAAATTTCAAATACCTTGTGAACTGTTCTTTAGGAAGTAAGTGGAATGGTAACAGTGTTAACTCATGCAAGACGAGCCCAATTCTTGTCTGAGGGACACCAACATTAAAATTTTTCTGTGGACAAATTTATTTGCATTTTTTTCAGGTGAATGCTTGAGATGCATGTTCTGGAATAACCTTGGTTGCATCCATTTTGCCATGAGCAAGCACAATTTGGGAATATTCTACTTTAAAAAGGCTCTGCAGGAGAATGATAATGTCTGTGCACAGCTCAGTGCAGGTAGCACTGATCCGGGTAAGCCCAGTACTGGGGTACAGTTTGTATTTACTACATCAGAAAAGCATGATTTAAAAAGCATGAATGTGGTTAAAATACCCACCATATAGGCTTACATATAGTTAACTCTGATCTTACCCAACAAGTTGGCTCTGGGGATTTTTAATAGATAATGCTACTTTGAATAGCAATAACAAGATGTTAAGAGTAATTTTGAATTTTCCAGAAATTTAAGTTGCATTCCATTTTTCATCGATTTGAAAAATTTCCCTATGGTAGTGTTATGTAACAGAATGTTTGATTAGTCACAACATGACTGTGCCAAACTAGGTTTATTATAGTTTTTTTTTTTTTTTTTTTTTTTTGAGACAGAGTCTAGCTCTGTCACCCAGCTGGAGTGCAATGGTGCGATTTCAGCTCATTTCAACTTGTGCCTCCTGGGCTCAAGTGACCCTTCCACTTCAGCCTCCTGAGTAGCTGGGACTATAGACACATGCCACTGTACCTGGCTAATTTTTGTGTTTTTTGTAAAGATAAGGTTTCGCTGTGTTGCCCAGGCTGGTTTGGAACTCCTGGGCTTAAGTGATCCTCCCGCCTCAGTCTTCCAAAGTGCTGGAATTACAAGCATGAGCCACTGTGTCTGGCTTATTATAGATTCTTTGCAGTTTTACATGTGATACTACTGGCAGCATCTGACAGTCTTTAAGCAATTTCCTCACATTGATCCTTTAATATGCATTATCATATGGATCCTTGATCTGAAATGCCTAAAATCAAACAATTATTTAGCTTTTAAAAATAATAACCTATTTAGGTCGGGTGTGGTGGCTCACGCCTGTAATCCTAGCACTTTGGGAGGCCAAGGCGGGCGGATCACGAGGTCAGGAGTTCGAAACCATCCTGGCTAACACTGTGAAACCCCGTCTCTACTAAAAAATACAAAAAATTTAGCCAGGCATGGTGGCAGGCACCTGTAGTCCCAGATACTCAGGAGGCTGAGGCAGGAGAATGGCGTGAACCTGGGAGGCGGAGCTTGCAGTCATCCGAGATGGCACCATTGCACTCCAGCCTGGGTGACAGAGCGAGACTCTGTCTCAAAAATAATAATAATAATAACCTATTTAATTGATGCCAAATGTATTATAAATCAAGGTTGACTGAAACATTGAATAGATGATAACACGTGGCAATAAAGTGGTTAACCAAGATGAAATTTTTATTTTATTTTATTTTATTTTTTTGAGATGAAGTCTCACTCTGTTTCCCAAGCTGGAGTGCAGTGGCGTGATCTTGGCTCACTGCATCCTCCACCTCCCAGGTTCAAGCAGTTTTCCTGCCTCAGCCTCCCAAGTAGCTGGGACTACAGGCACGCGCCACCATGCCTGGCTAATTTTTGTATTTTTAGTAGAGACGGGGTTTCACTGTGTTGGCCAGGCTGGTTTTGAACTCCTGACCTCAGGTGATCCACCCGCCTTGGCCTCACAAAGTGCTGGGATTACAGGCGTGAGCCACTGAGCCCAGCCAAAAATTTTAAAAAGTGGAAACTTCATACAGACTCTAAAAATATTGGCTAGGCAAGATGGCTCATGCCTGTAATCCCAACATTTAGGGGAGGCCAAGGTGGATCACTTCAGTCCAGGAGTTCAAGACCAGCCTGGGCAACGTAGTGAGACCCCCATCTCTACAAAAATAAAAGTAAAAAATAGAATAAAGTAAAAATGTAGAAAAGTAGGATAAGGTTCAAAGGAGTGAGAGTGGGTCCCATCTCTTACCTTTGCCTTCCTGGAGCTTTGTTGCCTGAGGAGCTGGCAAATGAGAAGAGACATCTCTGGCTCTGCCAGTATAGACAACTGAGATGACTCTGGAGAATATTTGTGGGGTTGAGGATGGAGACCACCATTGTTGAGAGCCATTATAACTCAGATCAGGATTATTGGTGTTAAACATGGTAGTGTCTAAGTACTTAATGGAGTAAATGTTTTCAGGATTACTATTACTTTAAATCTAATGATGTATTCTTATCTAATTTTTATCACTAGGCAAAAAATTTTCAGGAAGACCCATGTGTACGTTACTAACCAATAAGAGATATGAGTTGCTGTATAACTGTGGAATTCAGCTTCTTCACATTGGAAGGCCTCTTGCTGCCTTCGAATGTCTGATTGAAGCTGTTCAGGTTTATCATGCAAATCCTCGCCTCTGGCTACGGCTGGCTGAATGCTGCATTGCTGCCAATAAGGGGGTGAGTGCTACTTGGGTATCTTTTTGAACCCTATCTTCCCCCCACTTACTACATGGAATGTTAAAGCAAAAAAAAAAACCTTGGAAACATACATAAGACATCATTCTCTTTTTTTTTTCTTTAATTTTTTTTTTTTGAGACGGAGTTTCTCTCTTGTGCCCAGGCTGGAGTGCAATGGCACAATCTCAGCTCACTGCAACCTCCACCTCCAGGATTCAAGCGAGTCTCCTGCCTCAGCCTCCCGAGTAGCTGGGACTACATACACATGCCACCATGCCCAGCTAATTTTGTATTTTTAGTAGAGACAGGGTTTCAACATGTTGCCCAGGCTGGTTTTGAACTTCTGACCTTAGGCGATCCACCCACCTCAGCCTCCTAAAGTGCTGGGATTACAAAGTGCTGGGATTACAGGCGTGAAGGTTAAAAAGAGAATGATGATGGTCATTCTTTTCTTTTGATTTCAGTGAAATGTATATGTAGTCTTCCTTAACCACTGGTGAAAAAAAATTTAGTTTCAAAAAGTCATTTGTTGGCCAGGCGCAATGGCTCATGCCTGTAATCCAAGCACTTTGAGAGGCCGAGGTGGATGGATCTCTTGAGCTCAGGAGTTCAAGACCAGAATAGACAGCACAGTGAGACACCTACATCTCTACAAAAAATTATTAGGTGTGGCACCGAGTGCCTGTAGTCCCAGCTATTCAAGAGGCCGAGGTGGGAAGATCGTTTGAGCCTGGGAGGTGGAGGTTGGAGTGAGACCAGATAGAGCCTCTGTATTCCACCTTAGGCAATAGAGCGAGACCCTGTCTCAAAAAAAATAAAAATGTATAAAGTCATTTGTTAACATTCTCATTCTTGGTAAGTAAGTGTGGCAACATTAAAGAGTTGAAGCCAGTGATAAAGTCATGTATGTTGGAACAGTGGTCTGCTAGCTGCTCCAGGGCTCAGGAGCCATGCCATCTGCTGGCGTAAGCATAGTGTTGTGGCCGGGCGCGGTGGCTCAAGCCTGTAATCCCAGCACTTTGGGAGGCCGAGACGGGCGGATCACGAGGTCAGGAGATCGAGACCATCCTGGCTAACCCGGTGAAACCCCGTCTCTACTAAAAAAATACAAAAAATTAGCCGGGCGAGGTGGCGGCGCCTGTAGTCCCAGCTACTCGGGAGGCTGAGGCAGGAGAATGGCCTGAACCCCGGAGGCGGAGCTTGCAGTGAGCTGAGATCCGGCCACTGCACTCCAGCCTGGGCGACAGAGCCAGACTCCGTCTCAAAAAAAAAAAAAAAAAGAATAGTGTTGTGTAGCCTGATAATTAGAAAAGATCTGATAATTCAATGTGGAAAGAACTGCATTTTCTTCAATGCCTGAGGGTTCTACTTTGGTTTCAGTAAATGATACAGAGTTTATGGATTACACGAGGCTGTTTCTCTCTGACACATGATTGCCCATGGTAGCTATGCGAATAGGCCAGTTTACATTGATGTCCATGCTTAGATTCTCTCCAAATGGCAGTTGGTGGAAGCTTTTTGAATTTCAATTTGGGAGGGATCAATAGGAGATAGGGGAAAGATGAGTTGTATCAGAATTACCAGATGTGTGTATCTTCCATTTGCTACCCCACCCCCTGCCCTTGCTGTGAAACATTGGGAAGATATGATACCTGGAGGTTTTACCTTGCATGCCTGCCATAGGTGATGTTGAGGCTCTCCTGCTGCACAGCAGTTTCTGAGAAGTACAAGAACTAAGGGGATTAAAGAAGTGTGTTTGCTAGTTTTCATACATGGTACTTAGGTAGTTTATGATTTGAGTATACCAATAGAGGAAGAGATGAGTGATTTGTCTTTCAAAGACTTTAATTATTTAATTATAGTTTGCTTTTTAAAAGACAACTTACTTTTTTTTTTTTTTTTTTTTTTTTTTTTTTGAAACAGAGTTTCGCTCTTTTTGCCTAGGCTAGAGTGCAATGGCACGATCTCGGCTCACCGCAACCTCCGCCTCCCAGGTTCAAGCGATTCTCCTGCCTCAGCCTTCCGAGCAGCTGGGATTACAGGCATGTGCCACCACCCCGGCTAATTTTGTATTTTTAGTAGAGACGGGGTTTCTCCATGTTGGTCAGGCTGGTCTTGAACTCCCGACCTCAGGTGATCCACCTGCCTCAGCCTCCCAAAGTGCTGGGATTACAAGCGTGAGCCACCGCGCCCGGCAAGACAACTTTCTTATTGGTTAATTCTTAACTAATAAACAGTTCTAGGTAGAATTTATACTTCTTAAAGATAAAAGAAGCAAATAGAAATTGCCTATTCTCTTTAATCTGTTTATAAGTTTAAGTGTTGGGGGCCTTTCTTTGGTATTTACTGGAAACCAGGGAGTTACTTTTTTCTGGGAAAAGAAAAAAGTAACTCCCTGATTTTGTAAAGTTTAATATTTTCTTTTTAAATTAACTGGTTTTAGAAATAGTACTTTTGGGATTGTGTTTGTTCTACAGAAGCCATTGAGCTTACGAGGTCTCCCCGCCTCCCCCTAGAGGAGAAGGAGCGGGAGGGGAGGATAAGTATTTTCCATATTAATATGCTGCTAGTCCTGTTTTTTTTTTTTTTCCTAGAAAAGTTGTAAATTTGTAATTTTTTAAAAATGGTAAAGATGACTTTTGATTGCCATAACTTCATGAACACACAAAATTTGTGCTGCTAATAGGAAACTTGCCACCAGTAATATCTTTGTCTGTGCTTTTCCTCCTAAAAAAAAACTTTAGGGTAACCTAAAAAACAGTAAAAACAAGCCCAAAACACTAATAACATCAGAGGACAAATCTCAACAGGAGTAACTGTAAACTCCAAATAAAATTTCATAAAATTTGTTAAGTCAGGACAGGAGGTATGCTGAACAAAGCAGTTTGTACCTTCAGAAATAAATTCATTTTGGATTTAAAAAAAATTAACTTGTTTATGCTAAGGAGGACATTTTGTCCTGAATATCTGGTACGTATTATTTTAGACTTGGCAGAGGCAAGGCTTGTGTTTACCTGGGCAGTGTATAATATATGGGAAAAGATCTGCTAAACAAAAATAGTCTCAGTATTTTAATTTTGTATGATCCTTTTACCTTAAAACTGATCTGGCACACTTTCCGGCTATCGGTGATTGAAGGTATGGATTATTGTACGTTTTTTAGTTCCGAACATTCTACCATGGGCCAGTTTGTTTTCATCTGTTACATCTTCAGATCTGGCCATTTGGATCAGTTAGCAATAAGTGGCCTTAGCAATAAGACAAGAGAATATAGATGAATCAATGTAAATTTATCACCATGACTAGGAAAATAAGTCAGAATGGAAGTCCTCACAATAATAGTTTAAAATATCCACTTTTTCATTAACATTGCATGGCATTCTCTATACACAACTAGTTTTGATCAGAGCAGTTTTATTGTATTTTTTAGCACTGTGTAGTATGTTCTTTATTAAAAGTCTTGTATGGAAGTGCGACTATAATAAGTTACATTCAGAAGCAATAAGTAACAGTACAGAAACATTTGTGTTTAGAGAAAAGACTTTGCAGGGCAGAGATTAGTTTTGCAAATTCATATTGACTGACTCCAGTTTGTTCTGGTATGTGATAATTTGGATGTCATTATAAGATAACTACTTGGAGGCCGGGCGTGGTGGCTCAAGCCTGTAATCCCAGCACTTTGGGAGGCCGAGACGGGCAGATCACGAGGTCAGGAGATCGAGACCATCCTGGCTAACTCGGTGAAACCCCGTCTCTACTAAAAAATACAAAAAGCTAACTGGGCATGGTGGCGGGCACCTGTAGTCCCAGCTACTCGGGAGGCTGAGGCAGGAGAATGGCGTGAACCTGGGAGGCAGAGCTTGCAGTGAGTTGAGATCCGGCCACTGCACTCCAGCCTGGGCAACAGAGCGGGACTCCGTCTCAAAAAAAAAAAAAAAAAAAAAAAAAGATAACTACTTGGGATTCCACCTGCAGGTAAATTAGAGACTTGTTTTATTTTATTTTTCAAACAGGGTCTCACTCTGTCACTCAGGCTAGAGTGCAGTGGCGTGATCATGGCTCACTGCAGCCTCGACCTCCTTGGTGTCAAGTGATCTTCCCACCTCAGCTTCCCTAGTAGCTGGGGCATGCATGACCGCACCTGGCTAATTTTTGTATTTCTTTGTAGAGATGGAGTTTCACCACATTACCCACACTGGTCTCAAGTTCCTGGGCTCTAGCGATCCACCTGCCTCAGCCTCCCAAAGTGCTAGGATTACAGGTGTGAGCCACCTTGCCCAGCTTAGTTTTATTTTTTAAATTAAAAGAGATTTGCGGTGGCTCAAGCCTGTAATCCCAGCACTTTGGGAGGCCGAGATGGGCGGATCACGAGGTCAGGAGATCGAGACCATCCTGGCGAACACCGTGAAACCCCATCTCTACTAAAAAATACAAAAAACTAGCCGGGCGAGGTGGCGGGCGCCTGTAGTCCCAGCTACTCGGGAGGCTGAGGCAGGAGAATGGCGTGAACCCGGGAGGCGGAGCTTGCAGTGAGCTGAGATCCGGCCACTGCACTCCAGCCCGGGCTACAGAGCGAGACTCCGTCTCAAAAAAAAAAAAAAAGAGATTTGGCCTGGAGTGGTGGTTCATGCCTGTAATCCCAGCACTTTGGGAGGCTGAGGTGGGTGGATCAGGAGGTCAGGAGATCAAGACCATCCTGGCTAACATGGTGAAACCCCGTCTCTACTAAAAATACAAAAAATTAGTTGGATGTGGTGGCACCCACCTGTAGTCCTAGCTACTTGGGAGGCTGAGGCAGGAGAATTGCTTGAACCCGGGAGGCAGAGGTTGCAGTAAGCCAAGATAACACCACTGCACTCCAGCCTGGGTGATAGAATGAGACTCCTCAAAAAAAAAAAAAAAAAAAATTAAAAAGGTTTTTCGGGGCCGGGCACAGTGGCTCATGCCTGTAATCCCACCACTTTGGGAGGCCAAGGTGGGCAGATCATGAGATCAGGAGATCCAGACCATCCTGGCTAACACGGTGAAACCCCATCTCTACTAAATATACAAAAAAATAGCCGGGCGTGGTGGCGAGCGCCTGTAGTTCCAGCTACTCGGGAGGCTGACGCAGGAGGATGGCGTGAATCCAGGAGGAGGAGCTTGCAGTGAGCCAAGATTGTGCCACTGCACTCCAGCCTGGGCGACAGAGCAAGACTCTCTTAAAAAAAAAAAAAAAAAAAAAATTTCGGGCCAGGCACAGTGGCTCACGCCTGTAATCCCAACACTTTGGGAGGCCGAGGCGGGTGGATCACAAGGTCAGGAGTTCAAGACCAGCGTGGCCAACACGGCCAACAACTCTAAAAAAAATAAAAAAATTAGCTGGGCACAGTGGTGCACGCCTGTAGTCCCAGCTACTCGGGAGGCTGAGGCAGCAGAATTGCTTGAACCTGGGAAATGGAGGTTGCAGTGAGCCGAGATTGTGCCACTGCACTCCTGCCTGGGCAACAGAGTGATACTCCATCTCAATAATAATAATAATAATAATAATAATAATAAAAGATTTTTCCTGGCTGGACGTGGTAGCTCATACCTGTAATCTCAGTACTTTGGGAGGCCGAGGCGGGTGGATCACTTGAGGTCAGGAGTTTGAGACCAACCTGGCCAACATGGTGAAACCCTGTCTCTACTAAAATACAAAAATTAGCCGGGTGTGGTGACAGGCGCCCGTAATCCTAGCTACTCGGGAGGCTGAGGCAAGAGAATCACTTGAACCCAGGAGGTGGAGGTTGCAGTGAACCGAGACTACACCACTGCACCCAACCCTGGGCGACAGAGTGAGACTCTGTCTAAAAAAAAAAGAAAAAAAAAAATTTCCAGCCTTGGCAACTTGGCAAAACCCTGCCTCTAAAAAAATAAATAGAAAAATTAGCTGGTCATGGTGGCACGCACCTGTACCTGTAGTCCCAGCTACTTGGGAAGCTGAAGCAGGAGGATCACTTGAGCCCAGGAGGTAGAAGTTGCAGTGAGCCGAGATCATGCCATTGTACTCCATCCTGGGCAACAGAGCCAGACCTTGTCTTTAAAAAAAAAAAAAAAAAAAAAAGAAAAGAGAAAAAAAAAGGTAGATACAGGGTCTTACTATGTTGCCCAGGCTGGTCTGGAACTCCTGGTTTCAAGTGATCCTCCTGCCTCAGCTTCCCAAAGGGCTGGGATTACAGGCATGAGCCACTGCACCCAACCAAATTAGAGACTTAGAATGAAGGGGGGTGATAAATGAAATTATCACTATGAGCTCTGTCGTGAGATAATATATCTTTTTTTTTTTTTTTTTTTTTTTTTTTTTTTTTTTTTTGAGACGGAGTCTCGCTCTGTCACCCAGGCTGGAGTGCAGTGGCCGGATCTCAGCTCACTGCAAGCTCCACCTCCCGGGTTCACGCCATTCTCCGGCCTCAGCCTCCCAAGTAGCTGGGACTACAGGCGCCCGCCACCTCGCCCGGCTAGTTTTTTTGTATTTAATAGAGACGGGGTTTCACCGTGTTAGCCAGGATGGTCTCGATCTCCTGACCTCGTGATCCGCCCGTCTCGGCCTCCCAAAGTGCTGGGATTACAGGCTTGAGCCACCGCGCCCGGCCGAGATAATATATCTTAATCAGATATCCTAAAGTAACTATGTATGTGTAAGTAGCTTTTATTTTTTTCAGTTTAATATTTATTCATTTGGTTTGGGGATTTTAATGTCCTAAAAGGCAAGTATTGTGTCCATGTAAATTTTTACCATATACAGCTTATTAAAGTTTATATATTGTTGACAATGTAATTAATACTTTGAATTAAGAAGGAAATGATCTGTGTTTTAGGAAGTGGAGCTGCTTCACTTTTCTTTTACACTGTATTTTAGGCTCTCATTTTCCTTACTCTGATGTCAAAGTACCTATAATATGTAGCATGGCACTGGAGGTATAGAATATTCTAAGTAAATAATTCTGAATAAATTTTTGGGACATAATTGAATTGGATTTTGTTCTTAGAATTTTCTCCAATCTCATGTAAACAAAATGTAGCATATATCCCAGATTTTCAGCCTTATGTACTTTTTCCACTAATACCAAACATGTTTCCATTATCACCAAAAAAAGTCCTCGTTGATTTTAAGAACTTTCTTAAATTTAGAGTAATTGTGAGAGGTATTCCCCCATTTTTTATACCACATCTTACAATTCCCTAGAATTTACTGGAAATTATTTGTATTTTGTAGACCTCTGAACAAGAAACTAAAGGCCTTCCCAGCAAAAAAGGAATTGTACAGTCTATTGTCGGTCAAGGCTATCATCGTAAAATAGTTTTGGCATCACAGTCTATACAGAATACTGTTTATAAGTAAGTATTTTGCAAAGAAAAAGTATATATATTTAATACTAGTTTACATAATGTTACTTATATATAAAAGTATGCTTAGGATTTATCATTGCATAGGAGTACCCACTTTGTAACTAGGTTTATTGCTATTTCAACAAACAGACCCTCATGTATAGGTCCATAGTGAATGTTATCTAACGTGATTTTGGTTTATTACATCCATGGGTACTGTAATTATCGATGGCCTAGGAAACCCTAGTCTGTTCAGTGCCATTATTAAGAATGTCCAGAAGAGGGCATCTTGGTATCTCCTTTTTATGTAGTTTTGGTTATCATACTTTTCACTTAGGTATTTTCTTATAGTTCCCTAGGACTGAAAATACATGAAAGTGAATTCTTACTATTGGAAGAAAAAAGGTGTATGAAAACATAAAGCAACCAAAGTAGTATAGAAGCTGTCACATGTATAACGTTCGTTTGACAATTTGGAATTGCCATTATTTGTGAAGTGGCAAACTTTGCAAATAATTAACTGCCTTCATTTGTTTTTGTCAAAGAACAAAATTGTTCTCTGCCATTTAAAAGTGTTTCCAAAGTATAGAAAATATCTGATACACGATAATTTAGTCTTAATTTAGTTAAACTATGATGCAGGAATATTTTTTAAAACTATTATGATAAAGCATTTCAAAGTTTTAAAGCAATTTCAAAGTTGTTACTACTTTTCAAAATTTTGTTTTTCCCTAATAAAGATTCTATTTGGGCATATCAAACCAACAGAAAGTTGTATAAAGTGTCAATGAAATTATAAGACAAAAAGTAATGTTGCTGTTTCAAAGTGTATAGAGGCATTTTTGAAAGCAAGGATCAACCAAAGTAAGGCTCAAATGTGAAAATCTATTTTCTTCCCTTTCATCCCATTCTTTTTTTTTTTTTTTTTTTTTTTTTTTTTTTTTTTTTTTTTTTTTTTGAGACGGAGTCTCGCTCTGCCGCCCAGGCTGGAGTGCAGTGGCCGGATCTCTGCTCACTGCAAGCTCCGCCTCCCGGGTTCACGCCATTCTCCTGCCTCAGCCTTCCGAGTAGCTGGGACTACAGGCGCCCGCCACCGCGCCCGGCTAGTTTTTTTTTGTATTTTTTAGTAGAGACGGGGTTTCACCATGTTAGCCAGGATGGTCTCGATCTCCTGACCTCGTGATCCGCCCGTCTCGGCCTCCCAAAGTGCTGGGATTACAGGCTTGAGCCACCGCGCCCGGCCCATCCCATTCTTAATATACCACTCCGTGCCCTCATTACAGTTGCCCTTGTCTGCAGTTTCTCTAGAATGTTAACATTAACATTGTGATATACATCAAATTGTCTCTCCTTGGTCTCATTCCTAGAGACACAATGTATGTAATTTATATACTTGCAACCCATTATTTATACTATTTGCAACCTATACTTAGGATTTGGGTTATTTAGCATGCTTTTACAACTGCTTATATTAAAATTTCTACCTATTAAAAGGCATAGCTTTCATTTATTATCGATTGGTTTTATTCCTCATAATAAAAAAGCCTTATTTTAAAATCTTTTATCCACTTAGCTAATTTGGTTTTGTTCTTTTAAGTGATGGGCAGTCTTCGGCCATTCCTGTAGCCAGTATGGAGTTTGCAGCCATATGTCTCAGAAATGCCTTGTTGCTGCTACCTGAAGAACAGCAAGATCCAAAGCAGGAAAATGGGGCTAAAAATAGTAATCAATTAGGTGGGAACACAGAGAGCAGCGAAAGCAGTGAAACTTGCAGGTATTCTAATCCTTGTGACCTCCCTTGACAAAATCCTTTCAGGACTTCTTTAGTAAACCCTTTTGTTCTTTAAGTAAATTCCTAAATTTCTGAAATTCTCTTTTGCGTAACAAGAAAGGAAAGCATTTATGTTTCTAAGTCTTTCTGGAAGAGAGAGGTAAGGTGAAGGCTAAGTTAGGAGAGATCCTTGAAAAAGAAAAGTAGAAAGTAGCAGTTTTGGCCAGATGCAGTGGCTCATACCTGTAAAAGGCTGAGGCAAGAGAATTGCTTGAACCCAGGAGGCAGAAGTTGCAGCGAGCCGAGATTGTGCCACTGCTCTCCAGCTTTGGCGACAGAGTGAGACTTCATCTCAAAAAAAAAAAAAAGGAAGTATCAGCTTTTCATTGACAACAGGGATATTTGTAAGAAGTCCTGTTGTCAGACAGCTTTAAAAAAAAAAAAAAAATTGACCAGGTGCGGTGGCTCATGCCTGTAATCCCAGCACTTTGGGAGGCCAAGGTGGGTGGATCACTTGAGGTTAGGAGTTCAAGACCAGCCTGGCCAACATGGTGAAACCCTGTCTCTACTAAAACTACAAAAATTGGGCCTGGTGGCGGGCACCTATAATCCCAGCCACTAGGGAAGCTGAGGCAAGAGAATCACTTGAACCCGGGAGGCAGAGGTTGCAGTGAGCCAAGATCATGCCACCGCACTCCAGCCTGGGTGACAGAATGAGACTCCGTCTCAAAAAAACAAAAAATTTGTTAAAATAAACACTTAACTCCTAAAGCTGCTCATAGTTCTTATTATATTCTGCCTGTCCTCTTAATATAATATAATCACTAACCTCCAGAATATTTTTGTATGTTTGTGGTTTTCTAGTATAAATTCAAAATTATGCAAATCTGGGCAGGGTACTGGAGGAGGCCAAGAGTTAAGTCTAACCTGGGCAGCATAGCAAGACCCCATCTCTTCAAAAAAAATTTAAAATAAATAAAAATTATGTGACTCTATAGAAATTGGGAGAACTTTGTAAGGACAAAACAAATAACATTTTATATATAGGAAATTCTGCTTGCTTGCTTGCTTGCTTGCTTGCTTGCTTTTTTTTTTGTTTGTTTGTTTGTTTGAGACAGTCTCCCTCTGTCACCCAGGCTGGAATGCAGTGGCACAATCTCAACTCACTGCAACCTCCGCCTCACAGGCTCAAGCGATTCTCCTGCCTCAGCCCCCTAACATTATAGGCACAGCGCCACTATGCCCGGCTAATTTTTGTATTTTTAGTAGAGATAGGGTTTTGCCACATTGTCCAGGACAGTCTTGAACTCGTAACCTCAAGTGATCCACCCTCCTCAGCCTCCCAAAGTGCTGAGATTGCAGGCATTAGCCACTACACCCAGCCGGAAATTCTGTTTTTTATACATGGCATCTTTAAACTTACGTCTCACATCCCAGCGTTTTTTCTTGATTATAATAGCAGTCGATACATGTTTACTATAAAAAATTTAGGCTGGGCATGATGGCTTACACCTGTAATCCCAGTGCTAAGGGAGACCAAGGCTGAAGGATTGCTTGAGGCTAGGAGTTCGAAGCCAGCCTGTCCAACATAACGAGACCCCATCTCTACAAGAAATAAAAAAATTAGCTGAGTGTGGTGCCGGGCACCATTAGTCCCAGCTACTTGGGAAGCTGACGTAGGAGGATTGCCTGAGCCCAGGAGTTTGAAGCTGCAGTGAGCTATGATCATGCCACACTGCACTCCAGCCTGGGCAACAGAGTCTCAAAAACCCAGTCTCAAGAAAAGGCGGGGGTGGGAGGGGTCAGGGGAATTAGAATAATGAGAAATGTGTGAAAGTTTTGAGTTATTTCCTTTATGTAGTAAAGATACTGTTTTCAGTTAGAGATTTTTTAAAGCAGTGTTGGGGGGTGAAGAAACTAATATGCAATATAGCTTTTTTTTTTTTTTTTTTTTTTTTTGAGACGGAGTCTTGCTCTGTCGCCCAGGCTGGAGTGCAGTGGCTGGATCTCAGCTCACTGCAAGCTCCGCCTCCCGTGTTCACGCCATTCTCCTGCCTCAGCCTCCCGAGTAGCTGGGACTACAGGCACCCACCACCTTGCCTGGCTAGTTTTTTTGTATTTTTTTAGTAGAGACGGGGTTTCACCATGTTAGCCAGGATGGTCTCGATCTCCTGACCTCGTGATCCGCCCGTCTCGGCCTCCCAAAGTGCTGGGATTACAGGCTTGAGCCACTGCGCCCGGCCCAATATAGCTTTAACATGTTAGTGTTACCAAATTACTAAGCATTTCCATTGTTTAACTCTTTTACACTTTTGTTGTAAAAAGTTACATGGGAGGCAGGGTGAGGTGGGTCATCCCTGTAAATCCCAGCACTTTGGGAGGCCAAGGTAGGTGGGTCACCTGAGTTCAGGAGTTCAAGACCAGCCTGGCTAACATGGTGAAACACCGTTTCTACTTAAAATACAAAAAATTAGCTGGGTGTGGTGGTGCATGCCTGTAATCCCAGCTACTTGGGAGGCTGAGGCAAGAGAATCACTCGAACCCGGGAGGCAGAAGTTGCAGTGAGCCGAGATTGTGCAATTGCACTCCAACCTGAGCAACAAGAGCAAAACTGTCTCGAAAAAAGAAAAAGAAAAGTTGGGAGTAAGGATGGGGAAACAAAATTTTACATTTAATTTTTTATTCGTTGCTCTTCATAATTAAGACTCTTACCTCTATTTTAGCAGTAAAAGCCATGATGGAGATAAATTCATTCCAGCTCCACCTTCTTCTCCACTGAGAAAACAGGAATTAGAAAACTTAAAGTGAGTATCTAAACAAAATTAGCATTGCATCTATTGAAATGAACACATTCATGGCTGGGCATAGTGGCTCACACCTGTAATCCCAGCACTTTGGGAGGCCCAGGCTGGTGAATCACTAGGTCAGGAGTTCAAAACCAGCCTGGCCAAGATAGTGAAACCCTGTCTGTACTAAAAATACAAAAATTAGCTGGGCACAGTGGCGGGCGCCTGTAATCCCAGTTACTTGGGAGGCCAAGGCAATAGAATTGCTTGAACCCGGGAGGCAGAGGTTGCAGTGAGTGTGTCACTGCACTCTAGCCTGAGCAACTCCGTCTCAAAAGAAAAGAAATGAACACATTCTTTTTTATCTTGTTTATACTGTTAATATGATGAATTACACTGATCAAATATTAAACTAATCTTTCAATCTTGTGATAAACCCTACTTGGTCAGAATGTATTTTCTTTTGTATAAATTTTTAGATTTGATTTGTTAATACTTCATTGGGAATAAGTACTTCTATATTCATGAGGAAGATTGGTCCATACTTTTCTTTCCTTGAAATTATTTTGTGAGATTTGGTTTCAGGATTATGCTGACCATATAAATGAGTTGAGAAGTACTTCATCTTCCTCTGTTTTCTACAAGAGTCTGTGTAAGATAGGTGTTACTCATGGACACGAAGAGGGGAACAACGGGCACTGGGGCCTCCTGGAGGGTGGAGGGTGAGAGAGGATCAGAAAAAATAACTATTGGGTACTAGGCTTAGTACCTGGGTCACGAAATAATCTGTACAACAAACCCCCATGACATAAGTTTACTGTATAACAAACCTGCACATGTACCCCTGAACTAATAAAAAGGACAGGTATTACTTCTTCCCTAAGTATTTGATAGAATTCACCAGTGAAACCATCCAGCCTAGGATATTCCTTGCTGGAAAATTTTTGATAATGAATTCAACTTATTCAACAGAACACTTTTTTCAGATTTTGTATTTCATCTTTTTTTTTGAGATGGAGTCTCGCTCTGTCGCCCAGACTGGAGTGCAGTGGCACAATCTCGGCTCACTGCAAGCTCCGCCTCCCGGGTTCACACCATTCTCCTGCCTCAGCCTCCCAAGTAGCTGGGACTACAGGTGCCCACCACCACGCCTGGCTAATTTTTTGTATTTTTAGTAGAGATGGGGTTTCACCATGTTAGCCAGGATGGTCTTGATCTCCTGACCTCGTGATCTGCCCACCTTGGCCTGCCAAGGTTCGGGGATTACAGGCCACGCGCCTGGCCTGTATTTCATCTTATCTCAGTTTGGTTAAGTTTTACTTTTCAAGGAATTTTCCAAGTTGTCAAATTTATTGGACTAACATTGTTCATAATGTTGTTTTACCTTTTTAATGTCTGTAGAATCTGCAGTTATACCTCTATTTTCTTTCTTTTTTTTTTTTTTTTTTTAGATGGAGTTTCACTTTGTCCCAGGCTGGAGTGCAGTGGTGTGATCTCGGCTCACTGCAACATCTGCCTACTGGGTTCAAGCGATTCTCCTGCCTCAGCTTCCCAAGTAGCTGGAATTATAGGTGCCTGCCAGCATGCCTGCCTAAATTTTTGTATTTTTAGTAGAGACAGAGTTTTACCATGTTGTTGGCCAGGCTGGTCTCAAACTCCTGACCTCAGGTGATCCACCCGCCTCAGCTTCCCAGAGTTCTGGGATTATAGGCATGAGCCACTGCGCCCAGCCAATTTTCATATGTGATATTTGTGGGATCTCTCGCTTTCTCTTCTTTCCTAAGCAATTCCGCTAGCGATTTACATAGAGAATAGACTTGTACTTCATTTTCTGTTTTCTATTTCATTTCTGCCCTTTATTTTATTTTTCTACTAACTCTGAGTTTATTTTGCTCTTTTTTTAGCTTCTTATGGTGGTCACTGATTTTTAGATGGTCCTTTTCTACACAGTTCCCTTTAAGCCTGCTGTGACTTCATTCCACAAATAATTAGTTATGTTTTATTTGTTTATTTGACTCCATGGTGTCTTTTTTTAAAAATTAAACTTCATTTAGAGACGATTGTAGATTCACACATAGTCTATTGTAGATTCACATATAGTCTAAAAAGCAATACAGAAGCCTGGGCAACATAGTAAGACTCTGTCTCTAAAAAAATCAAAAAACTAGGCTGGGTGCGGTGTTTCACACCTGTTATCCCAGCACATTGGTGGGATGCTGAGGCAGGTGGATCAGCTGAGGTCAGGAGTTCGAGACCAGCCTGGCCAACACAGTGAAACCCCATCTCTACTAAAAATACAAAAGTTGACCAGGCGTGGTGGCAGGTGCCTGTAATTCTAGCTACCTGGGAGGCTGAGGGAGGAGAATCGCTTGAGCCCGGTAGGCAGAGGTTGCAGTGGGCCAAGACCACACCATTGCACTCCAGCCTGGGCAACAAGAGCGAAACTCCATCTCAAAAAAGAAAGGAAAAAAGAAAAAAAAGTATCTGGGCATGATGTTGTATGCCTGTGGTTCCAGGTAGCTGGGAGGCTGAGGTAGGAGGATCACTTTAAGCCCTGGAGGTCGGCCGGGCGCGGTGGCACAAGCCTGTAATCCCAGCACTTTGGGAGGCCGAGACGGGCGGATCACGAGGTCAGGAGATCGAGACTATCCTGGCTAACACGGTGAAACCCTGTCTCTACTAAAAAATACAAAAAAACTAGCTGGGCGAGGTGGTGGGCGCCTGTAGTCCCAGCTACTCGGGAGGCTGAGGCAGGAGAATGGCGTGAACCCGGGAGGCGGAGCTTGCAGTGAGCTGAGATCCGGCCACTGCACTCCAGCCTGGGCGACAGAGAGAGACTCCGTCTCAAAAAAAAAGAAAAAAAGAAAAAAAAAGCCCTGGAGGTCATGACTGCAGTAAGCTGTGATTATACCACCAAACTCCAGCATGGATGGCAGATCGAGGCTCTGTCTCTAAAAATAAAAATAATATAGAGACCTAATCTACCCTTTACCCAGTTTCCCCAAAGGTAACTTCTTACAGAACTTTAGTACTTGATGGGCGTGGTGGCTCATGCCTATAATCCCATCACTTTGGGAGGCCATGGTGGGTGGATCATGAGGTCAGGAGTTCAAGACCAGCCTGACCAATATGGTGAAACCCAATCTCTACTAAAAATACAAAAATTAGCCAGGTGTGGTGGTGCACGCCTGTAGTCCCAGCTACTCGGGAGGCTGAAGCAGAAGAATTGCTTCAACTGGGGAAGTGGAGGGAGGTTTCAGTGAGCCAAGATTGTGCCACTACACTCCAGCCTGGGCGACAGACTCCGTCTCAAAACAAAACAAGAACTTTAGTACAATATCACAGTCAGGATATTGACATTGATACAGTCAAGATACAGAACTTTTTTTGTTTGTTTTACAATATTTTCATTACATTGAATTTCTTAAAAATTTTTAAAAATTTTGTGGCCAGGAGTGATGGCTCACGCCTGTAATCCCAGCACTTTGGGAGGCCGAGGTGAGCAGATCACGAGGTCAGGAGATCAAGACCAGCCTGGCCAACATAGTGAAATCCCATCTCTACTAAAAATACAAAAATTAGCCGGGCATGGTGGCGTGCACCTGTAGTCCCAGCTACTCCAGAGGCTGAGGCAGGAGAACCGTTTGAACCCTGGAGGCAGAGGTTGTGGTGAGCTGAAATTGCGCCACTGCACTCCAGCCTGGGCAACAGAGCAAGACTCCGTCTCAAAAAAAAAAAAGAAAAAAGAAAGAAAGAAAAAGAAACGAAACTGCCAAACTCTTTTAACAAAGTGACTGTACCATTTTACATTTCCACCAGGGATGTATAAATGATCCAGGTTCTTTACCACAATATTTCATATTTTCTTTTTTTAAAAAAATTACTTTTTCATCACCTACTTGTTTTGATATTTGTGTGTGTTGTAGGTACTTTTTTTTTTTTTTCGCCAGGCTGGAGTATAATAGCGTGATCTCGGCTCACTGCAGCCTCCGCCTCCTGGGTTCAAGCAGTTCTCCTGCCTCAGCTTCCCGAGTAGCTAGGACTACAGATATGCACCACCACGCCCAACTAATTTTTGTATTTTTAGTAGAGACGGGGTTTCATCATGTTGGCCAGGATGGTCTCTTGACCTCGCAATCCACCGCCCTGGCCTCCCAAAGTGCTGGGATTACAGGCATGAGCCACCGCACCCGGCCTCTTGTAGGCACTTTTTACTTTACTCATTCTAATAAGGAAATAAGATGTGTAGTGCTATCTCATTGTGATTTTTATTTGCATTTCTCTAATAAACTTCTTTTTTTTTTTTTTTTTTTTTTTTTTTTTTTTTTTGTGAGACAGAGTCTCGCTCTGTCCCCCAGGTTGGAGTGCAGTGGCGCGATCTCGGCTCATTGCAAGCTCTGCCTCCCAGGTTCACGCCATTCTCCTGCCTCAGCCTCCTGAGTAGCTGGGACTACAGGCGCCCGCCACCACGCCCGGCTAATTTTTTGTATTTTTAGTAGAGACGGGGTTTCACCGTGGTCTCAATCTCCTGACCTTGTGATCCGCCCGCCTCGGCCTCCCAAAGTGCTGGGATTACAGGCGTGAGCTACTGCGCCCAGCCATGAACTTCTTTTTATGTGGTATAGCTTTTTGTTTTGTTTTTGTGTGTTGTCATTGTTGTTGCTGTTGTTCTGAGACCGAGTCTCGCTGTATTGCCCAGGCTCGACTGCAGTGGCAGGATCTCAGCTTACTGCAACCTCCGCCTCCCAGGTGCAAGTGACTCTCATGCCTCAGCCTCCTGAGTAGCTGAGATTACAGGCATGTGCCACCACACCCGGCTAATTTTTGTATTTTTGGTAGAGACGGGGTGTCACCATGTTGGTCTGGCTGGTCTCAAACTCCTGAGCTCAAGTGATCTGCCCGCCTCAGCCTCCCATAGTGCTGGGATTATAGGCATGAGCCACCACATCTGGCCTTTACCAGTAATTTTGTAGTCTGTACACTGCTCTGTACCTTACTTTATTCCCATATCAGCATAAACCTTTGTTTCACTCTTTCTCATGGGTGCCTAGAGTTGTATTTTGTGGATATGATCTAATTTGTCTAACATTGCTTTTTATTGAGCTGTTTATAATGTTTTCAGTTTTTGCTGTTACAAATAATGCTGCAGTAAGTATGGTTATACACATTTAAAGGGAATCCTTAATGAAGAAGACATTTGAAACAGTTTTTTAAACTTGATTTAATTTTTACAGGTTTACTTGAATGAATACTAATCTTTTTTTTTTTTGAGATGGATTTTGCCCTTGTACCCCAGGCTGGAGTGCAATGGCGTATCTTGGCTCACTGCAACCTCCGCCTCCCAAGTGCAAACAGTTCTCTTGCCTCAGCCTCCCAACTAGCTGGAATTACAGGCATACACCACCACGCCGGGCTAATTTTTTTTTTATTTTTAATAGAGATGGGGTTTCACCATGTCAATCAGGCTAGTCTCAAACTCCTGACCTCAGGAGATCCATCCGCCTCAGCTTCCCAAAGTGCTGGCATTACGGGTATGAGCCACCCACCCGGCTTAATGAGTACTAATTTTAGGATTGCTTTATTTATGTGTGCAATTTAAGAAGTATATTGTTTCTGCCAGGTGCGGTGGCTCACGCCTGTAATCCCAGCACTTTGGGAGGCCAAAGCGGGCAAATCATCTGAGGTCAAGAGTTCAAGACCAGCCTGGCCAACGTGGCAAAACCCTGTCTCTACTAAAAATACAAAAGACGTTAGCTGGGCATGGTGGCGCACACCTGCAGTCTCAGCTACTCAGGAGGCTGAGGCAGGAGAACTGCTTGAACCCAGAAGGCAGAGGTTGCAGTGAGCCGAAATCATGCCACTATATGCCAGCCCTGGGGGACAGACTGAGACTCTGTCTCACACACACACAAAAAGTAGTATAGGCCGGGCACGGTGGCTTACGCCTGTAATCGCAGCACTTTGGGAGGCCGAGGTGGGCGGATCATGAGGTCAGGCGATCAAGACCATCCAGGCTAACAGGGTGAAACCCTGTCTCTACTAAAAATACAAAAAAGCCGGGCGAGGTGGCGGGCGCCTATAGTCCCAGCTACTCAGGAGGCTGAGGCAGGAGAATGGCATGAACCCGGAAGGCGGAGCTTGCAGTGAGCCGAGATCGCGCCACTGAACTCCTGCCTGGGCGACAGAGCGAGACTCCGTCTCAAAAAAATTTAAAAATTTAAAAATTTTTAAAAAGTAGTATATTGTCTTATAATGGTTAAACATCTGCAGAGTTGTGTAATTTAACTTTACCTTCTGAGAATGCCATTAAAGAGAAGTGTGTATACAGGGTGGGATTACTCTCAAAGAGTTTTGTACCTTTCATGGGTACAAGCTGTTTGCTTTGCATATGTCATAGGAGGATTGATGATTTTCAGAGAAAATAATATCACTTCCGTTTTTGTGTGTGTGTGTGTGAAAAGAAGCAAAGGGCTTCCATAGGGAATGCCGTCATGATAAAGTGAGGCAAGGGTGGATTCTGTGGTATATATATATATTTTTTTCTTATGGAGCAGATGGGAGGGAGAAAGGAAACAGTACAAGATGGAAGGAGCCTTAGGGTAGATTTATAAAAAGGACTGCTATGCCAGACAGTAGCAATGGTAATGTGGACACAAATGGTGAAGGGGAGGAGTTGTAAAAGAATTGTGTCATAATTTTCAAAGCCATAAAGCTCACAATGCAATCGGGTGTGTTAAAGGGCAGTTCTGTGGCAGGAGCCAGCTGTCTTCTATATAAGGAGCCTGAGCACTGTGTTTTAAGATTGTGGAATTCTTCGAGATTTCATCTATTTCTGACCTGAACTCTTGGGTTATTGAAAATGTGACTAGTGTATAGTTTAGCTTTTATGGACTATTATATTTGACCCCTTGGGCTCAATAATACCCAAGACACCAATGCAAAGCCCCATTTTCTGTTTCCAGCATAACTGATATGCAGTAAATTAGCATGACTTTTCCAATGGCCACTTTTTATGATATGGGTTCATAGCCCCTTGAGTATTTTTGTTTATGTACAAAAACTTTCATTCTAACCAAGTTATCAAGTATGGTTTTAGAAGGCAGATAATAATTAAAGAAGTTGTGAGATTCTATATTAAATCATGGTAGTTTTCAGAAAAATATTCTCACAATTGAAATAAAAATGTGGCCCCAAATTAGGAAAATGTCTCAGAAATCAACTAACTAGTTTAATGGTAAGATTTGGATGAACTTAGAGATATAATGGATGAGTAAAGTTACATAGTCATCCTTTGGTATCCTTGAGGGATTGGTTCCAGGGCCCCTGACAGATACCACAGTCCTCAGATATATAATTTCTTATATAAAATGGTGTAGTAATTGCACATAACCTATGCACATCCTCTCATATACTTTACTTATTTTTATTTTATTTATTTTTTTGAGACATAGTTTCGCTCTTGTCATGCAGGATGGAGTGCAGTGGCTCAATCTTGGCTCACTGCAACCTCCGCCTCCTGGGTTCCAGCAATTCTCCTGCTTCAGCTTTCCAAGTAGCCGGGATTACGGGTGTGTGCCACCATGCCTGGCTAATTTTTGTATTATTAGTAGAGACAGGCTTTCACCATGTTGACCAGGCTGGTATTGAACTCCTGGCCTCAAGTGATCCACCCATCTTGGCCTCCCAAAGTGCTGAGATTACAGGCGTGAGCCACTGCACCCAGCCTTCTTTCATATACTTTAAGTCATCTTTAGAGTACTTATAATACCTAGTGTACTGTATATGCTGTATAAACAGTTATCATACTATGTTGGTTTTTAATTTTTAAAAAATTGTTGTAGTGTTGTTTTTTATTTTTATATTTTAGAATATTTTCTATTTATAGTTGGTTGAATCTACAGATTTGGAACCTGTGGATTCCAAGCACCAACTGTATATATAATGACACTTTTAGAAATTTGCTTCAGCTTCTGAACTACTCAGTGCTGTATGAAGCCGTAAGTTTTATTCAGTTAAGGAGATAACACACTCACGCAAACATTCTATGCCCTGGAATTAAATAAATGCTATGACTTTGAAATTTTAAGGTGATTCTGGGCCGGGCGTGGTGGCTCAAGCCTGTAATCCCAGCACTTTGGGAGGCCGAGATGGGCGGATCACGAGGTCAGGAGATCGAGACCATGCTGGCTAACACGGTGAAACCCCGTCTCTACTAAAAAATACAAAAAATGGCCGGGCGCGGTGGCTCACGCCTGTAATCCCAGCACTTTGGGAGGCCGAGGCAGGCGGATCACAAGGTCAGGAGATCGAGACCACGGTGAAACCTCGTCTCTACTAAAAATACAAAAAATTAGCCGGGCGCGGTTGTGGGCGCCTGTAGTCCCAGCTACTCGGGAGGCTGAGGCAGGAGAATGGCGGGAACCCGGGAGGCGGAGCTTGCAGTGAGCTGAGATCCGGCCACTGCACTTCAGCCTGGGCGACAGAGCGAGACTCCGTCTCAAAAAAAAAAAAAAAAAAAAAAAAAGGTGATTCTGTTCCTAGATGTTTATCAAAGAGAAACAGAAACTTGTCCACAAAAGAATTTTATAGTAGCTTTACTCCTGGTAGACAAAACCTAGACATAGCTGAGGTATTCGTCAGTAGAAGAATGGATAACTAAGTTGTATTACACTTGTATTTTAGAATACTAGTCAGCTATAAGGAAGAACCAATGAGGTCGGGCACAGTGGCTCATGTCTGTAATCCCGACGCTTTGGGAGGTCCAGGCAGGCAGATTGCTTGAGTCCAGCAGTTTGAGACGAGCATGGGCAACATGGTGAAACACCATCTGTACAAAAAATTGGCTAGACATGGTGCTGCACATCTGTAGTTCCAGCTGCTCGGGAGGCTGAGGTGGGAGGATCACCTGAGCCCTGTAGGTTTGAGGCTACAATGAACTGACGTTGCACCGATGCACTCCAACCTGGGTGACAAAGTGAGACCCTGTCTCAAATCAAAACCAATTACTAATACACAGGTTAACATGGATGAATCTCAAAACATTTTTGTTTCCTCTTTTCCTTCGCATGAGGTATATACTGTATGATTCCATTTATACCATGACAAACAAAACTTTCTGAATAGACAAAACTAATTTATGTTGCTAGAAATCAGAACAGTGGTTGCGGGAATTGACTGGAAAGAAATGTAAACGCATCAATTTAAGCAGCAGACCCCAACCTTTTTGGCACCAGGGACCGGGATCGTGGTAGACAATTTTTCTGTGGAAAGGGTTGCAGGGGAGGTAGATTCAGGATGATTCAAAAACATGACATTTATTGTGCACTGTATTTCTATTATTATTACATTGTAATACATAATGAAATAATTATACAACTCACTATAATGTAGAATCAGTGGGAGCCCTGAGCTTGTTTTTTTTGTTTGTTTTTTTTTTGGTTTTTTTTTTTTGAGACAGAGTCTCGCTTTGTGGCCCAGGCTGGAGTGCAGTGGCCGGATCTCAGCTCACTGCGAGCTCCACCTCCTGAGTTTATGCCATTCTCCTGCCTCAGCCTCCCGAGTAGCTGGGACTACAGGCGCCCGCCACCTCGCCCTGCTAGTTTTTTGTATTTTTTTAGTAGAGACGGGGTTTCACCGTGTTAGCCAGGATGGTCTCGAGCTCCTGACCTTGTGATCCGCCCATCTCGGCCTCCCAAAGTGCTGGGATTACAGGCTTGAGCCACCACGCCCGGCAAGCTTGTTTTCCTACAACTAGATGGTCCCATGTGGGAGTGATGGGAGACAGTGACAGATCATCAGGCATTAGATTCTCATATGGAGCGCCTTACAGGCACAGTTCACAATAAGATATACACTCCTATGAGAATCTAATGCTGCTGCTGATCTGACAGGAGGCAGATCTCAGGCAGTAATGCAAGCCATGGGAGCAGCTGTAAATATAGATGAAGCGGGCCAGGCGTGGTGGCTCATGCCTGAAATCCCAGCACTTTGGGAGGCCGAGGCGGGTGGATCACCTGAGGTCAGGAGTTTGAGACCAGCCGGGCCAACATGGTGAAACCCTCTCTCTACTAAAAATACAGAAATACAAACATTAGGGTGTGGTGGTATGCACCTGTAATATATATATTTTTAATAGAGGCAGGGTTTTACCATGTTGTCCAGGCTGGTCTCAAACCCCTGACCTCAAGTGATCCTCAAGTGTTGGGATAACAGGCGTGAGCCACTGTGCCTAGCCAAATTTGGTTTCTTAACTAAAAAAGAAGAAAATACTTATCTACTTGTATTTAATATGTATTCCTTAGATTCTAAGGCTGCAGTATCCAAGCCATTCACCACATATGGCTACTAAGCACTTGAATTGTGTCCAGTGTGAATTCAGGTGCACTGTTCAAGTGTAAGACACACACCAGGTTTCAAAACGTACTATGAAAAAAATGTAAACTATGTCATTAATAACTTTTGAATCCATTATATGTTGAATTGATATTTTAAACATAGTAGCTTAAATTAAATATATTAAAAATAGGCCGGGCGCAGTGACTTACGCCTATAATCACAGCACTTTGGGAGGCCAAGGTTGGTGGATCGATCACCTGAGTTCAAGAGTTTGAGACCAGCCTGGCCAACATGATGAAACCCCCTCTCCCTACCAAAAGTACAAAAATTAGCTAGGTGTGGTGGTGGGCACCTGTAATCCCAGCTATACAGGGGGCTGAGGCAGGAGAATCACTTGAACCCGGGAGGCGGAGGTTGCTGTGTGCTGAGATTGCGCCACTGCACTCCAGCCTAGGTGACAGAGCAAGACTCCATCTCAAAAAAATAAATATAGTAGACCAGGCGAGGTGGCTCACACCTGTAATCCCAGGACTTTGGGAGGCCAAAGCAGGTGGATCACCTGAGGTCAAGAGTTTGAGATAAGCCTGGCCAACATGGTGAAACCCTGTCTGTACTAAAAATACAAAAAATTAAGCGGGTGTAGTGGCGCGTGCCTGTAATCCCAGCTATTAGGAGGCTGAAGCAGGAGAATCGCTTGAACCCAGGAAGTGGAGGTGGAGGTTGCTGTGAGCCCAGATGGCGCTATTGCACTCCAGCCTTGGCAACAAGAGCGAAATTCCATCTCAATAAATAAATAAAATAAAATAAAAATAATTTTACGTGTTTCTTTTAATGTTATTTTTTAAACGTGTCTGTTAGAAAAATTTAAATTACATTTATGGCTTCAATTGTATTTCTTCCTTTTTTTATCTTTTACAAAAAAACTATACCACAAACTTTTACTACACCATACACAAACTTCTGGCCTCAAGCAATTCTCCCACTTCAGCCTCCCGGATAACTAAGACTACAGGCATGGGCTGGGCTTGGTGGCTCATGCCTGTCATCCCAGCACTTGGGGAGGCCGAGCGGGCAGATCATGAGGTCAAGAGATCAAGACCATACTGGCCAACATGGTGAAACACCATCTCTACTAAAAATACAAAAATTAGCTGGGCGTGGTGGTGCGCGCATGTAGTCCCAGCTCCTTGGGAGAGTGAGGCAGGAGAATTGCTTGACTGCAGGAGGGAGAGGTTGCAGTGAGCTGAGATTGCGCCACTGCACTCCAGCCCAGCGACAGAGTGAGACTCCGTCCTCCCCAGCCCAAAAAAAAAAAAAAAAAAAGACTACAGGCACGTACCACCATGCCTAGCTACTTTTTTATTTTTTGTAGAGCCAGGGTCTCGCTGTGTTGCCCAGTGTAGTCTTACACTCCTGGGCTGAAGCGAAACTCCTGGGCTCAAGCAGTCTTACCATCTTGGCCCCCCCAAAGCATTGAAATTACAAGTGTTAGCCACTGCAGTTGGCTGTGGCTCTAATTATATTTCTCTTTAATAGAACTGCTCTAAGGTTTTAAGACAAGTGTGTTTGAATGTTTGTATAACATGATTTTAACGTGTGTGAATGTTGTTACTATGCCACAGTTTTTTTGTACCACAAGTTTTAACTGAATTATTTATCTCTTTAGAAATTTTTTTTTCATTAAAAGGCCTAATTCCCAAAGAAATCATCTTAGAACATAGTTTCTTGGGCAGGATTGATATTGTGGCTATATGCTTTGATTTACATGTGAATGTTTGCTGCATCCATTTGGGAGATAATAGGTTTTTTAAATACAATGATTGATTATAATAGAATAATGTATTTTTCTTATATGTTTTTTGGTATTTATTTATTTATTTATTTATTTAGAGATGGAGTCTCACTCTGGCCCGTACTGGAGTGCAGTAGCACAATCTTGGCTCGCTGCAACCCCTGCCTTCTGGGTTCAAATTATTCTTCTGCCTCAGCCTCCCAAGTAGCTGGGATTACAGCTGGCCACCACACCCAGCTAATGTTTGTAGTTTTTGTAGAGACAGGGTTTCACCATTTTGGCCAGGCTGATCTCAAACACCTGACCTCAAGTGATCTGCCCACCTCTGCCTCCCAAAGTGCTGGGATTACAGGTGTGAGCCACCACACCCAGTCTGTTTTTGTTTTTTTGTTTGAGATAGAGTCTCGCTCTGTCGCCCAGGCTGGAATGCAGTGGCGCAATCTCGGCTCACCGCAACCTCCGCCTCCTGGGTTCAAGCAATTCTCCTGCCTTAGCCTCCCGAGTAGCTGGGACTACAAGTGCACTCCCAGCTAACTTTTTTCTATTTTTAGTAGAGACAGGGTTTCACCGTGTTAGCCAGGATGGTCTTGATCTCCTGACCTCATGATCCACCCACCTCGACCTCCCAAAATGGTGGGATTACAGGCGTGAGCCACTACACCTGGCCACCTTTTTTTTTTTTTTTTAAATAGCTTTATCGAGGCTGGCTGCGGTGGCTCGCCCCTGTAATTCTAGCCTTTTGGGAGACCAAGACAGGTGGATCATTTGAGTTGAGGAGTTTGAGACCAGTCTGGGAAACATGGTGAAACCTTGTCTCTATAAAAAATACAAAAAAACTAGCCTAATGTGATTGTGCACACCAGTAGTCTCAGCTATTTGGGCGGCTAAGGCAAGAGGATCACTTGAGCCCTGGAGGTCGAGGCTGCAGTGAGTTGAGATCACGCCACTCCACTCCAGCCTAGGTAACAGAGTGAGACCCTGTCTCAAAAATAAAAAATAGTTTTATTGGCCAAGCGTGGTGGCTCACGTCTGTAATCCCAGCACTTTGGGAGGCCGAGGCGGGTGGATCACCTGAGGTCAGGAGTTTGAGACCAGCCTGACCAACATGGAGAAACCCCATCTCTACTAAAAATACAAAAAAATTAGCCAGGGGTGGTGGCAAATGCCTGTAATGCCAGCTACTCGGGAGGCTGAGGCAGGAGAATCGCTTGAACCGGGAGGCAGAGGTTGCAGTGAGCTGAGGTCATTGCCATTGCATTCTAGCCTGGGCAACAAGAGTGAAACTCCATCTCAAAAAAAAAAGAAAAGAAAAAAGAAAAAATAGCTTTATTGTGGCCAGGCGCAGTGGCTCACACGTGTAATCATAGCACTTTGGGAGGCCGAAGCGGGTGGATCACCCGAGGTCAGGAGTTTGAGACCAGCCTGACCAACATGGAGAAACCCCATCTCTACTAAAAATACAAAAAAATTAGCCAGGGGTGGTGGCAAATGCCTGTAATGCCAGCTACTCGGGAGGCTGAGGCAGGAGAATCGCTTGAACTGGGAGGCAGAGGTTGCAGTGAGCTGAGGTCATGCCATTGCATTCTAGCCTGGGCAACAAGAGTGAAACTCCATCTCAAAAAAAAAGAAAAGAAAAAATAGCTTTATTGTGGCCAGGCGCAGTGGCTCACACGTGTAATCATAGCACTTTCGAAGGCCAAGGCAGGTGGATCACTTGAGTTCAGGAGTTTGAAACCAGCAGGGCCAGCGTGGCGAAATCCCGTCTCTACTAAAAATACAAAAATTAGCCGGGGGCAGGGAGCGAGTGTAGTGGCCCATGCCTGTATTCCCAGCACTGTGGGAGGTCCAGGTGGGTGGATCACCTAAGGTCAGGATTTGAGACCAGCCTGGCCAACATGGGGAAACCCCATCTCTAGTAAAAATACAAAAATTAGCTGGGCGTGGTGGCAGCCAGCTGTAATCCCAGCTACTTGGGAGGCTGAGGCAGGAGAATCAATTGAACCCAGGAGGCAGAGGTTGCAGTGAGCCAAGATCGTGCCATTGCACTCCAGTCTGGGGGACAAGAGCCAAACTCTGTCTTTAAAAAAAAAAAAAAAATTGCCAGGTGTGGTGGTGTACAGCTATAGTCCCAGCTACTCAGGAGGCTGAGGCAGGAGAGTCACTTGAACCCGGGAGGCAGAGGTTGCAGTGAGCCAAGATTACGCCACTGCGCTCCAGCCTGGGCGATGGAGTGAGACTCTGTCTCAAAAAAGAAAAAAAGCTTTATTGAAACAATTCAAATGGCATACAGTTAATCCATTAGAAGTATACAATCCATGGTTTTTATTATTTTCATAGTATGTACAACCATCAGCAGTCAATTTTAGAAAATTTTTATTACCCCAAAAACAAACCCTATACACTTAGCTATTACCACCCCCCTTCCTCATTCCTAACTAATCTACCTTCTGTCTTCATAGATTTACCTATTTTGAACTTTCATATAAATGGAATGATCTGTATGTGAGCTTTTGTAACTGGCTTCTTTCACTTCACATAATGTTTTCAGGGTTCATCCAAGTTGTAGCTTGTATCAGTACTTTATTCCTTTTGATTACATTATCTAGACATACATTTTATTTATCCATTCATCCATTGATGGAACATGTGGATTATTTATCTTTTTGCTATTGTGAATAATGCTCCCATAAACATTCATCTACAAGTTTTTGTGTGAACTTTTTTTTTTTTTTTTGAGATGGAGTCTCACTCTGTCACCCAGGCTGGAGTGCAGTGGCATAATCTCAGCTCACTGCAAGCTCCACCTCCTGGGTTCACGCTATCCTCCTGCCTCAGCCTCCCAAGTAGCTGGGACTACAGGCGCCGCCACCAAGCCCAGCTAATTTTTTTTGTATTTTTAGTAGAGACGGGGTTTCACCGTGTTAGCCAGGATGGTCTCAATCTCCTGACCTCGTGATCCACCCTCCTTGACCTCCCAAAGTGCTGAGATTACAGGCGTGAGCCACCATGCCCAGCCATTTGTTTTTATTTCTCTTTGGTATATACCTGGGTGTGGAATTGCCTGGTCACAGATAGCTCTGTTTAATTGTTTGAGGAATTGCCAGACTGTTTACTTTTTTTATTTTTATTTTTTTGATATGGAGTTTCACTTTTGTTGCCCAGGCTGGAGGGCAATGTCGCGATCTCCTCTCACTGCAACCTCCGCCTCCTGGGTTCAAGCGATTTCTCCTGCCTTAGCCTTCCTGAGTAGCTGGGATTACAGGCATGCACCGCCACCATGCCCAGCTAATTTTGTATTTTTGTAGAGAGAGGGTTTCTCCATGTTGATCAGGCTGGTCTCAAAACTCCTGACCTCAGGTGATCCACCCACCTCAGCCTCCCAAAGTGCTGGAATTACAGGCATGAGCCACTGCACTCAGCACCCAACTCTTTTCTAAACTGGTTGCACCAGTCCATAATCCCACCAGCAGCGTAAAGGATTCCAGTTTCTTCACATTCTCACCAACACTTATTATTGTACCACATCTTTTTATACATTGTAATGAGTAGCAAGTGGTATCTCATTGTGGCTTTGATATCCATTTCACTGAAGAACAATGATGTTGAACATCTTTTCCTGTGCTTGTTACTCAATTTGTATGTTTTCTTTGGAAACATGTTTATGCAGATCCTTTGCCCATTTTTTAATTGGGTTATTTGTCTTTATTATTGAGTTATAAGAGTTTTTGTTTGTTTGTTTTTTGAGATGGAGTGTCACTCTTGTTGCCCAGGCTGGAGTGCAGTGGCGCCATCTCAACTCACTGCAAAATCTGCCTCCTGGGTTCAAGTGATTCTCCTGCCTCAGCCCCGAGTAGCTGGGATTACAGGTGCCTGCCACCACACCCAACTAATTTTTGTACCTTAGTAGAGATGGGGTTTTGCCATATTGGCCATGCTGGTCTCGAACTCCTGACATCAGGTGATCCACCCACCTTGGCCTCCCAAAGTACTGGGATTACAGACATGAGCCACCTCGCCCAGCCCTTTTTTTTTTTTTTTTTTTTGCAGGGGAGGGGGCAGGTGGGATGGAGTTTTACTCTGTTGCCCAGGCTGGAGTGCAGTGGTACAATCTTGGCTCACCCACCTCCAGGTTCAAGCAATTCTCCTGTCTCAGCCTCTCGAGTAGCTGGGATTATAGACATGCATTACCACGCCCAGCTAATTTTTGCATTTTTAGTAGAGACGGGATTTCACCATCTTGGCCAGGCTGGTCTCGAACTCCCGACCTCAGGTGATCCACCTGCCTTGGCCTCCCAAAGTGCTGGGATTACAGGCATGAGCCAATGCGTCCGGCCAAGAGTTATTTATATGTCCTAGATGCAACTATCAGATATATGACTTGTAGTTATCTTCTCACATTCTGAGTGTTGTCTTTTCACTTTTTTGAAGGTGTCCTTTGAAGCATAAACGTTTTTCATTTTGATGAAATTTAATTCTTACATTGTTTCTTGTGCTTTTCATACCATATTTAAGACTTCTTTACTAAATCCAAGATCATGAGGATTTACCATGTCTTCCTCTAAGAATTCTAAGTTTTAGCACTTACATTTAGGTCTTTGATCCATGTTGAGTTAATTTTTTTTTTTTTTTTTTTTTTTTGAGATGGAGTTTCGCTCTTGTTGCCCAGGCTGGAGTGCAATGGTGTGATCTCGCCTCACCTCAACCTCCACCTCGGGTTCAAGCGATTCTCCTGCCTCAGCCTCCCGAGTAGCTGGGATTACAGGAATGTGCCACCACACCTGGCTAATTTTGTATTTTTAGTAGAAACAGAATTTCCCCATGTTGGTCACGCTGGTCTCAAACTCCCGACTTCAGGTGATCTGCCTGCCTTGGCCTCCCGAAGTGCTGGGATTACAGGCATGACCCACTGCGGCCTGCCTCATTTTGAGTTAATTTTTATAGATGAGGAGATAAGGTTCAACTTCATTTTTTTGGCATACTAGGATCTTATTAATAGTAGAGAAATATTGGGTGATGGGTGCACCAACTTGTGTAACCAAATACCTGTTCCCCCAAATACCTATGAAAATAAAATGAAGGAAGGAAGGGAGGGAGGGAGGAAGAAAGGAAATAGCTGGGTGTGGTGGCTCATGCTTGTGATTCCAGCACTTTGAGAGGCTGAAGTAGAAGGATCCCTTGAGTCCAGGAGTTGAAAACCAGCCTGGCCAACATAGTGAGACCTTGTCTCTACAAAAAATTTAGTCCAGGCATGATGGCTCACACCTGTAGTCCTAGCTAGTTGGGAGACTGAGGTGGGAGGATCACTTGGGCCCAGAAGGTAGAGACTGCAGTGAGCCAAGATCACACCAGCCTGGACGACAGAGCTAGACACTGTGTCAAAAAAGTAAAGGGCTGGGCACAGTGACTCACGCCTGTAATCCCAGCACTGTGGGAGGCCAAGGCGAGTGGATCACCTGAGGTCAGGAGTTTGAGACCAAGCTGACCAATATGATGAAACCCCGTCTCTACTAAAAATACAAAAATTAGCCGGGCATGGTGGCTCAGCCTGGGCAACAAGAGCAAAACTCCGTCTCAAAAAAAAAAAAACAAAAACAAAAAACAAAAATTAGCTGGGTGCAGTGATGTGCACCCAGCTAATAGTCTCAGCTACTCAGGAGGGTAAGACAGAAGAATTGCTTGAACCCTGGAGCCAGAAGTTGCAGTGAGCCGAGATCCCACCACTGCACTCCACCCTGAGCGACAGAGCAAGACTCCATCTCAAAAACAAACAAAAAAGAATAAAGAAGTAATTTCATAGATTTAGTCATGTAACAGTATTTCATTGTTGCATAGTGGCTTAATAACTGTCATGGGTATGAACTGACTCTTACATGTTGCATATTATAGAACGTCTTTGTTATTCGTTCTGAGATTGTGATATTAGCTGAACTTAATGGAGGCTGTTCAAGAGTCTGGAAAAGAGTGTAACAGAACTGAAAAAGGTAGGAAATAATGTTGGAGCCAACATGGGAAATGTCTGTACAAGAAATTAAAATCAAAGTATACAAAATTTAAATTAAGTGTTTTTTTTTTTTTTTTTTTTTTGGAGACAGCATCTGGCTCTGTTGCCCAGGCTGGAGTGCAGTCTTGGCTTACTGCAGCTTCTACCTCCCACGTTCAAGCAGTCCTGCCACCTCAGCCTCCCAAGTAGCTGGGACTACAGTTGTGCACCACCATGCTACACTAATTTTTAAATTTTTTTTTGTAGAGACAAAGTCTCACTCTTATCACCCAGGCTGGTGTCAAACTGCTGAGCTTGAGCAGTTCTCCCATATCAGCCTCCCAATGTGCTGAGATTATAAACGTGAGCAACAGCACCTGGCCTGAAAATGAAATTTTAATTTAATTGGTCATTTCTAAAATGGTAGGCCACAAAAGGGATAAAAGGAAATGTTTGGAGCAAATTTAATTAAGCCCATTAAGTTATTCCACAAGTGTAAATTATAAAGCTTAATTAGTTCTTTCAGACTCTAATGTGACACTTAGTGAATTATTTTACATTCAATTAAAAGGTACCTCCTGTGGTCCAGTGTTTATAAAAGAAGATGAATCAAACAAATGGTTGATAACATAAATATTATAGACAGTTTTAGTGTGCTTAAGAAACCATATTTCTTCTGTTGTTAGCCCGTTGGTGATATTGTAGCCCATAAGACATACCTAAAAGAGGATTATGGGTAATAATCTTTTGAATCTTATATTGCTTTTGCTAGAGATCCAGCCCCATTTCAGTCTTACGACTGAGTGTGGTCCTTCTGAAACTTGTGCATCTAACAAACTCTACCATGGAAGGAGCCTGCCTGTGTGACATTTCCTTCACGCCATCAGCAATTTGTGTTCACGTTGGCATGATTCACATCTGCCTCCAAGGATCTCATTTAGATGAACTGGTGATCAGATTGATCACAAACCAGGGTTAAAATAATTCTTCAGGCCAGGCGGGATGGCTCACTGTAATCCCAGCACTTTGGGAGGCCGAGGCAGGTGGATCACCTGAAATTGGGAGTTTGAGACCAGCCTGATCAACATGGAGAAACCCCATCTATACTAGAAATACAAAATTAGCCGGGAGTTGTGCGCATGCCTGTAATCCCAACTAGTAGAAAAGGCCGAGACAGGAGAATCGCTTGAACCCAGGAGGCGGAGATTGTGGTGAGCCAAGATCACGCTATTGTACTCTAGCCTGGACAACAAGAGTGAAACTACGTCTCAAAAAAAAAAAAATTTTTAGTCATCAGCCATTCTGTGGAAACCACACAGGGCCACTGATGTGGATAAATCATTCAACTCCTGTGGGCCGCCTTTTCCTTTTCTGTCAAATAAAGCAATTGAATTAGGTGATCTTAAGGTCCTGTCCATGTGTAAAATGCTAAGTCTCTGTGACTTTATATTTTATTTGCTGCCCAGGATAAGACTGGGTTCTTTGGGATGCTAGATTTGATAAAGATAAAACTTTTTTAGCTTTTTTGTGTTAGACTTCTATTTGTGTTGGATTTGGACTATGTCAACTATGTTTGTCAATAAGATTCTTTTTGCACAGAAGTGTTATTAGCAAAATGTTTACAGAAGACAAAATTAAAAACTAATTGAACATCTAAACTTCTGTTAAGAGTTGAAAGTTGGCCGGGCGCGGTGGCTCACGCCTGTAATCCCAGCACTTTGGGAGGCCGAGGTGGGCAGATCACCTGAGGTCGGGGGTTCAAGACCAGCCTGACCAACATGGAGAAACCCCTTGTCAACTAAAAATACAAAAATTGAGAAGTTTCCCCCTTGGGCAGTGGCGTAGGTGGTAACCGCGATAGTAGCAGCTCCGGCGGCAGCAACAGTGACTATGAGAAATGGCACCAGCTGCAGCAGGACCTACAACATCCCAGAGGTTTTTCCAAAGCTTCTTGGATGCTGTAATAGACGAGGACCCCCAAGCAGCATTAGAGGAGCTGACTAAGGCTTTGAAACAAACCAGATGATGCACAATATTCATGTCAAAGAGCTTATTGTCACATTCTTCTTGGGAATTACTGTGTTGCTGTTGCTGATGCAAAGAAGTCTGTCGAACTCAATCCAAATAATTCCACTGATACGTTGAGAAAAGGAATATGTGAATATTATGAAAAAAACTATGTTGCTGCCCTAGAAGTTTTTACAGAAGGACAAAAATTAGATAGTGCAGATGCTAATTTCAGTTTCTGGATTAAAAGATGTCAAGAAGCTCAGAATGGTTCAGAATCTGAGGTGTGTACTCATCAGTCAAAAATCAAGTGTGGGCCGGGCGCGGTGGCTCAAGCCTGTAATCCCAGCACTTTGGGAGGCCGAGACGGGTGGATCACGAGGTCAGGAGATCAAGACCATCCCGGCTAATGCAGTGAAACCCCGTCTCTACTAAAAATACAAAAAACTAGCCGGGCGAGGTGGCGGGCGCCTGTAGTCCCAGCTACTCGGGAAGCTGAGGCAGGAGAATGGCGTAAACCCGGGAGGCGGAGCTTGCAGTGAGCCAAGATCCGGCCACTGCGCTCCAGCCTGGGCGACAGAGCGAGACTCCGTCTCAAAAAAAAAAAAATCAAGTGTAACTGGTATCAATCTCAAGTAGTCATTACACTTACGATCAAGAGGCCGGGCGCGGTGGCTCAAGCCTGTAATCCCAGCACTTTGGGAGGCCGAGATGGGCGGATCACGAGGTCAGGAGATCGAGACCATCCTGGCTAACACGGTGAAACCCCATCTCTACTAAAAATACAAAAACTAGCCGGGCGAGGTGGCAGGCGCCTGTAGTCCCAGCTACTCGGGAGGCTGAGGCCGGAGAATGGCGTGAACCCGGGAGGCGGAGCTTGCGTGAGCTGAGATCCGGCCACTGCACTCCAGCCTGGGCTACAGAGCGAGACTCCGTCTCAAAAAAAAAAAAAAAAAAAAAAAAAAGAATGTTCAGAAGAATGATATAAATGTGGACTTTTCAGAAAAAGAGTTATCTGTTTTGGTTAAACTTCCTTCTGGGGAAGATTACAATTTGAAACTGGAACTATGGCCGGGCGCGGTGGCTCAAGCCTGTAATCCCAGCACTTTGGGAGGCCGAGACGGGCGGATCACGAGGTCAGGAGATCGAGACCATCCTGGCTAACACGGTGAAACCCCGTCTCTACTAAAAATACAAAAAACTAGCCGGGCGAGGTGGCGGGCGCCTGTAGTCCCAGCTACTCGGGAGGCTGAGGCAGGAGAATGGCGGGAACCCGGGAGGCGGAGCTTGCAGTGAGCTGAGATGCGGCCACTGCACTCCAGCCTGGGTGACAGAGCCAGACTCTGTCTCAAAAAAAAAAAAAAAAAAAAAGAAACTGGAACTTCATCCTATAATACCAGAACAGAGCACATTTAAAGTAGTTTCAACAAAGATTGAAATTAAACTGAAAAAGCCAGAGGTTGTGAGATGGGAAAAGCTAGAGGGGCAAGGAGATGTGCCTATGCCAAAACGATTCATAGCAGGTGTAAAGAACCTATCTATAGCCATCATCATGTCCTTATACAAGAAACTGGGATAAATTAGTGGGTGAAATGAAAGAAGAAGAAAAGAATGAAAAGTTGGAGGAAAATGCAGCTTTAAACGTTATTTCAGCAGATCTATTCAGATGGTTCTGATGAAATGAAATGTGCCATGAACAAATCCTTTATGGAGTCTGGTGGTATAGTTTTGAGTCCCAACTGGTCTGATGTAGGTAAAAAGAAAGTTGAAATCAATTCTCCTGATGATATGGAATGGAAAAAGTACTAAATAAATTAATTCGCTCTCACAAAAAAAAAAAAAAAAAAAAAAAACACAAAAATTAGCCAGGCATGGGCCTATAATCTCAGCTACTCGGAAGGCCAAGGCAGGAGAATTGCTTGAACCCGGGAGGCAGAGGTTGCAGTGAGCCAAGATCATGCTATTGCACTCTAGCCTGAGCAACAAGAGCAAAAAACTCTATCTCAAAAAAAAAAAAAAAAATCGGGGGGGCCGGGTGCGGTGGCTCAAGCCTGTAATCCCACCACTTTGAGAGGCCGAGACGGGCGGATCACGAGGTCAGGAGATTGAGACCAGCCTGGCTAACACGGTGAAACCCCGTCTCTACTAAAAAAATACAAAAAACTAGCCGGGCGAGGTGGCGGGCACCTGTAGTCCCAGTTACTCGGGAGACTGAGGCAGGAGAATGGCCTAGACCCGGGAAGCGGAGCTTGCAATGAGCTGAGATCCGGCCACTGCACTCCAGCCTGGGCAACAGAGCGAGATTCCGTCTCAAAAAAAAATTTTTTAAAAAAATAAAAAGGTTGGGAAGTTTAACATTTTTAGATTATTGTAGACAAATTGGCATGAATTTTTTTCTTTTCTTTTCTTTTTTTTTTTTTTGAGACAGAGTCTGGCTCTGTCGCCCAGGCTGGGGTGCAGTGGCCAGATCTCAGCTCACTGCAAGCTCCGCGTCCTGGGTTTATGCCATTCTCCTGCCTCAGCCTCCTGAGTAGCTGGAACTACAGGCGCCCGCCACCTCGCCCAGGTAGTTTTTTGTATTTTTTAGTACAGAAGGGGTTTCACCGTGTTAGCCAGGATAGTCTCAATCTCCTGACCTCGTGATCCGCCCGTCTCGGCCTCCCAAAGTGCTGGGATTACAGGCTTGAGCCACCGTGCCCGGCCATGAATTTTTTTCTTTAGAAATTTTATTTTACTTTTTTTTTTCCGAGATAGAGTCTTGCAGTGTTTTCCAGGCTGGAGTGCAGTGGCGTGATCTCTCACTGCAACCTCTGCCTCCTGGGTTCAAGCGATTCTCCTGACTTGGCCTCCTGAGTAACTGGGACTACAGGCATACACCACCACGCCCAGCTAATTTTTGTATTTTTAGTAGTGATGGGATTTCACCATGCTAGCCAGGCTGGTCTCGAACTTCTAATCTCAGGTGATCCGCCTGCCTCAGCCTCCCTTAGTTCTGGGATTACGGGCCTGAGCCACCGTGCCTGGCCTCTTTTGAAATTTAAAAATCTCAGCTACTCTGGGCATACTTGCCTGTGGGGTAGCCCTGCTCTCCAAGGACCATTACAAAAAAATATATAGATATTTAGTATATAATTTCCCATATTCAGTTTGTTGAAAGAAATTACATTATTAGCCGGGTACGGTGGCTCATGACCGTAATCCCAGCACTTTGGGAGTCCAAGGCAGGCAGATCACCTGAGGTCAGGAGTTCGAGACCAGCTTGGCCAATATGGTGAAACCCCATCTCTACTAAAACAACAAAATTAGGCGGGTGTGGTGGTGCATCCCTGTAGTCCTAGCTACTCGGTAGGCTGAGGCAGGAGAATCGCTTGCACCCGGGAAGTGGAGGTTGCAGTGAGCAGAGATCATGCCATTGCACTCCAGCCTGGGTGACAAGCACAAAACTCCATATCAAAAAAAAAAAAGAAATTACATTTTAGATTTTTTATTTTTATTTTCATTTTTATTTATTTATTTTTTTGGAGACAGAGTTTCGCTCTTGTTTCCCAGGCTGGAATGCAATGGCATGATCTCGGCTCACTGCAACCTCCGCCTCCGAGGTTCAAGTGATTCTTCTGCCTCAGCCTCCCAAGTAGCTGGGATTACAGGCATGTGCTACCACGCCTGAGTAACTTTTTGTATCATTATTGGATTTTGTAAGCAAATTTTTCAAATGTTTGCTGTGAAGCTACTTTGTAAATTTATTTTCCTTTGACAAATGGTGACTGACTGGATTTACCCTCATTTTAGCCTTTTTTAATAAGGGTTAAACTATTTCAGATATTTGGTTTAGATTTCTTTAACTCACAGGATCTATGGCTTGACAAATTTTAATGCCCAGTCTTGCATAGCTTGTTGTAACTTGGTGCTTGAAGAAAATGTTTACTCTCTTTTCATTTCCTTTTTTTTTTTTTTTTTTTTCCCTTCTTTTTTTATCTTCTTTTCCAAGGGTTGGCATTCTGGGGACCTAGAGCTAGTTCCTGCAGCATGTGAAGGGGAGAGTGGGGTTTTGTCAGATCCTCCACAGGGGGGAAAAGCTAGTGTCTCTTCCCTTGAGGTATAGTTCTTCCAGTCTGATGAACTGTCAGATCCACTGAGTGATTGGTAAAGCAGATTGGACAGTGACTCGAGGAAGTGGGGGTGGGGACAATATTTTAAGTAGTAACTATCAAAAGTAAAGTGATTCTCTGGGGGCTCAGTAGAGCCATGTGTGCTTCTAGCATTAGCAGTCTGCAGGAATTGTGCAGAGTGTGGTGTTGTTTTCTAAGAGGAAAAGGAGGATGAGTGTGAGAGTGATGAGAGGTGAGTTGGGATGGATTGTAACGCACCAAGAGAAGGGAGCATAAATGTTGGTTTGAGTTTTGGGCAACAAAACTTGCTTAATCCTAATGGCTCTTAATCACAATGTCAGCCCTAAAGTTTCATATTTACAGTTGAGAACTTTTAATTGAATGATTATTTTTTATAGAGTCTTTTACCCTGTTTTGATTTAGAAGTTAAAGAAAGCAGTTTTTATATTGTACGTAATTATAGTTTGGGCTTCCTGGGAAACAGAATCCTGCTGCAAATCTTACATGACTGATTTCTGGACCCAAAGTGGGTTTGACAGTGGGCTGGAGCAGTAATAGCCCACCTACTGTCGGGAGAGGCCAGGGCAGGCATTTCCCAGCAAGCCTGCCTGAAGTGGGTCTTGTCCTAGACTCTAGGACCTAGATCATGCAGGAAAAGTCCCCTGTTTGTGGGAGCTGGAAAAGAGTTGGCTTCATCAGCAAAGTGACCTACCAACAGGAAAGGTGGGGGTCTGGAGAAGCAGATTTAAAATGTTGAAAGCTGTGTTTCTTTAACAAATACCTATTAAGCACCTACTGCCTATGTGAGATATTGCTCTAGTCTGTGTAGGAAACCACAGAAGTGTGCTTCTGCTTTTAAGGAGCTATGTTTTACACTGACCTTTGGCAGAGTCACATATGAAAATGGATATTGGGCTGGGCGTGGTGGCTCACGCCTATAATCCCAACACTTTGGGAGGCCAAGGCGGGCAGATCACAAAGTCAGGACTTTGAGACCAGCCTGGCCAACATAGTGAAACCCTGTCTCTACTAAAAAATACAAAAAATTAGCTGGACGTGGTGGCGGGCGCCTGTAATCCCAGCTATTTTGGAGGCTGAGGCGGGAGAATAGTTTGAACCCAGGAGGCAGAGGTTGCAGTGAGCCAAGATTGCGCCACTACACTCCAGCCCAGGCAACAGAGCAAGACTCTGTCTCAAAAGAAAAAGAAAAAAAAAAGGATATTAAATTTTGTGACTGTCATTCACATGGGCCCTGAACTAATTTTTTTTTTTTTTTGCAACAGAGTTTCACTCTTGTTGCCCAGGCTGGAGCGCAATGGTGCGATCTCAACTCACCGCAACCTCCGCCTCCCAGGTTCAAGCGATTCTCCTGCCTCAGCCTCCCGGGTAGCTAGATTACAGGCATGTGCCACCACACCCGGCCAATTTTGTATTTTTAGTAGAGACAGGGTTTCTCCATGTTGGTCAGGCTGGTCTCGAACTCCCGACCTCAGGTGATCCGCCTGCCTCAGCCTCCCAAAGTGCTGGGATTACAGGCATGAGCCACCGTGCCCAGCCACTAATGGTCTTCTTGAGCCTCTGGAGACCAGACCTTTAATAGTCTGTAGTTTTGTTCGTAAGCAGTACATATCTGATATGTTGTAGTTACTCAGTATACTTCTTGAATGAATGTCACTGCCATTTTAAAATAAAAATACAAGTAAGCCAAAAGGAGAAATGAAGTCGCCGGTCTTGCCACACGGACTTAACTACTAACATGCTTCTGAAGATGGGAGATAACTAGCCTCCTGCCACTGGTCCCTGAGTCTTCCTTCATGGAGAGGGTTCATTGTAGGGACTGGGCATGGGACAACCTTGGTGGTAAAGCCAGCTGTTGAAGAGCCAGAGATATTGATAGTAGGCTTGCCAGGAAAATTCCTTTGGAAGTGGCACTGCTTGCTTGCTCTCAAATTACTATCCTCTGTAACAAGGTTCAGATTGAAAATTATATACTCAGGGACAAAATATAAACTTGTGTTTGGATTAAACTTTTCTTCCTGTTTAAAAAGAGAAGTTAGAATACCTGTGTTGTGTATGCCTAGAACTTAGAAAAATTACAATGTACAAGAATCTTTTCTGCTGTGTTTTTTGTAAGTGGTCTTGTGAGTTAATAAAGAAGCAATGTGATTGGATGGGAAGAATAGCGGATTGGGAGTCTACAATGTCAAATGTTAGTCCTAACTAATCACACACTAAATTAAAGACTATGTTTAATCACTTTGAGTCTCAGTTTCCACATCAGTTAAGGAACCACACTAGACAGTCTTTCAGCCCTCCCGTGGTAGTATAAGGCATAAACCTCAATTTCCTTACGCTTCTCCAGGACCAGTCTACTTTTCTGTGTCGTTAAGAGTTGAGGGGCTGCCTTTCTAAGATTCTGGGAACCAAATTCTAGGGTAGTTTTCTAAGATTCTAGGAACCAAAAGTTAGCAAGTGAAGAGGAAACAGAGTACTTTTGAATTTGCCCAGCTGTGCTTTTTATAGGAAGAGCCATTTCTAGTCAGAGGATTTCAGAGCATTTTAAAACTCTGTGGTGATATGCTGGTTACATTCTTCCTTAGACTAAAATTACAACCTGAATGCACTTAATGATACATATGTGTATTGTAATTTGTAAACATAACTCAAAACCCTGTATCTGAGTCAGGTCTTTTGTGGTTCGCCATTCAGACTTCATTTCTATTTGACAAGCGTTTATTTTAAGATTGCTTTGCGGAGCAGTTGTTTAACATTCAAGTGATCTATTAGTGTTAAGTCTTTAACCAGACTTGTTTTAAATGAGCTGTCTGTTAAGTAGAAAACCAAATATTATAGAAACTTAGATTTCCAATCCAACTTTGCAAAAATCAGTGTAACTTAAATGTTGTCTTCACATATGTTTAACCTGTTTTTTTCCTTCAGTATTCATTTAGAAAAATAGTAACTGTGTGAAGAAAATTTTTTAGTTACTCTTGATACTATTGTTTAGCAAGAACTGTAGACTTAATTGGTTGAGAAAAGAACATTTAGAGTAAATGAATGCTTTAGTAAGTTAATTATTTCTTAGCATATCACAAATACATGTAGAAAGAATAAGATCTGATTCTATAGCTTTGTTCCTAGGTTATTAAAAGCAAACTTCTATGGAAGTAAGTTCTCATTAGGCTCTCTCTATATATGTATACACACACATACATACATACATGCATGCATGCATACATACATACAGGCTATGTATTGTAATCCATTTGGTTATTTTGTTGGTGATGTGGGTCAATTGGATGAAAGCCGAAGATGACTTATGTAAATAGCCAAACCGTGCTTCAGAATTGTTTTATACATCAATCTAATTCTTACCATTAGTACCGTGGCTTCCTCTCGTCTTTCCTGGTGTCCAGATTGTCACAGTTAAAGGGCATTTTTTTCCTATTTAGCAAATATAACCATTATCAATTTTTAAAATGAGATTTTCGGCCCCTTCCCTTTTGTGTTGTAGGTGCTCCATACTTGCTTGCAGTGCCTATGTGGCTCTGGCTTTGGGTGATAACCTTATGGCTTTGAATCATGCAGATAAACTTCTTCAGCAGCCCAAGCTGTCAGGATCTCTTAAGTAAGTGTGACTTGCCCTGTGTGTCCCTGGTTTCTTTTGTTTTGAGGTTTCTCCTTGGTTTGTGGTTTATGTTGCTTCTTTTTTTTTTTTTTTTTTTTTGAGATGGAGTCTTGCTCTGTCGCCCAGGCTGGAGTGCAGTGGCCAGATCTCAGCTCACTGCAAGCTCCGCCTCCTGGGTTCACGCCATTCTCCTGCCTCAGCCTCCCGAGTAGCTGGGACTACAGGCGCCCGCCACCTCGCCCGGCTAGTTTTTTGTATTTTTTAGTAGAGACGGGGTTTCACCGTGTTAGGCAGGATGGTCTCGATCTCCTGACGTTGTGATCCACCCGTCTCGGCCTCCCAAAGTGCTGGGATTACAGGCTTGAGCCACCGCGCCCGGCCTATGTTGCTTCTTTTTATTCTTCCAGTGGAATATATATTTGTAAGGAAAGCAGCTGTTTAAATGAACTTTTTTTAAGCCATGCCTCAGCAGTGAAAATGTTTTCACTTGTGCTGTACTGAGCATTAGGAGACAAAAACTTCGGACTCTAGTGTCCACTTCTAGGCTTCACTGCAGCACTTTAATTCCCCAAATAAGTCAAGTCCTCAGGGAGAAGACCTACAAAAAAGGAGTTTGGTCAATGTGGTAAATCTACTTTGAGGGACCAGGTACAGTGGCTTACGCCTGTAATCCCAGCACTTTGGGAGGCCAAGGCAGGCAAATCACAAGGTCAGGAGTTCAAGACCAGCCTGGCCAACATGGTGAAACCCCGCCTCTACTAAAAATACAAAAAATTAGCTGGGCATAGTGGCAGGTGCCTGTAGTCCCAGCTACTCAGGAGGCTAAGGCAGGAGAATTGCTTGAACCCAGGAGGCAGAAATTGCAGTGAGCCAAGATCACACCACTGCACTCTAGCCTAGGCTACAAAGCATGACTCTGTCTCAAAAATAATATTAATAATAAAATAAATAGACAAATAAGAATTTTAAAATATCTTTCCAAGCTACTGTATCATTCCAAAATGAGCTAGTTTTAGTGAGACTCCAAATACTTCTTCGTTAATATCATTGTCATTCTAAAATTTTCCAAAGCACATTATCTTTTTCTTTTATCAAAATTGAGTAAAATACAGGCCAGATGTGGTGGCTCATGTCTGTAATCCCAGCACTTTGGGAAGCCGAGGTAGGCAGATCATTTGTGGTCCATACCAGCCCAGCCAACATGGTAAAACCCCATCTCTACTAAAAGTATTAAAATTAGCCAGGTGTGGTTGCAGGCGTCCATAATTCCAGCTACTCGGGAAGTTGCAACAGGAGAATCACTTCAGCCTGGGGGGCGGACGTTGCAGTGAGCCAAGGTTGCACCATTGCACTCCAGGCGGAGTGACACAGCAAGACTCCCTCTCAAAAAATAAAAATAAACTGCATACAGCTTGAAATTTTTGTATTATGCTGATCCTGGAAATTTTATCAAAAGCCACGAGTATTCTGCATAACATTAGAACAGTTGTTCTTTCATTCATTGTATAGGTATATACTTATAAATGCCGAAATATAACTACTTACTCTTTTGCTTTTTAGTGATCCCCAGACATACCTAGTGCTTTTTTTAAAAAAAAAAGGTAATTAAGGCCAGGCGCGGTGGCTCACACCTGTAATCCCAGCACTTTGGGAGGCCTACGCAGCAAATCATTTGAGGTCAGGAGTTGGAGACCAGCCTTGCCAATATGGTGAAACCCCATCTCTACTGAAAATACAAAAATTAGCCAGGCATGGGGACGCACTCCTGTAATCCCAGTTACTCAGGAGGCTGAGGCGCGAGAATTGCTTGAGCCTGGGAGGCAGAAGCTGCAGTGAGCCGAGACTGTACCACTGTACTCCAAACTGGGTGACAGAGTGAGACTCCATCTCAAAAAAAAAGTAGTAAGAAATCATTCAACAATATAAGAGACTTTGTCACAATTCAAATATAAGGGAACTCCCGCTCTTCTGCAAGAAAATCTTGTCCAGTATTCAGGCTTGGAGATGGGGAAGATCCTAATTTTCAGTTCAAGGCATTTGGGTTGCCTCTAAAGTACCTTCCATTCTTACCATTGCCCAACTCAAAATACCAATGTTGGGAATTGCAGCTCCTGCTGGTGTTCAGATTGTGGTGTATACGGCCATTATGAGAGAACTGGACTTTGTGTGTGTGTGTGACTGAGTCTCTCTCTGTGACCCACGCTAGAGTGCAGTGGCGCAATCTCAACTCACTGCAACCTCTGCTATCTGGGTTCAGGCGATTCTCCTGCCTCAGCCTCCCGAGTAGCTGGAACTACAGGAGCCCACCACCACACCCGGCTAATTTTTTTTTCTTTTTTCGAGACAGAGTTTCACTCTGTCACCTAGGCTAGAGTGCAGTGGCATGATCTCAGCTCACTGCAACCTCTGCCTCCCCGGTTCAAGCGATTCTCCTGCCTCAGCCTCCTGTGTAGCTGGGATTGCAGGCGCACGCCACTATGCCCTGCTAATTTTTTTTTTTTTTTCTTTTTTTGAGACAGAGTTTCACATGCACGAGCCACCGTGCCTGGCTAGTTTTTGTATTTGCTCTTATTGCCCAGGCTGAAGTGCAGTGGTGTGATCTTGGCTCATCACAACTTCCACCTCCTGGGTTCAAGCGATTCTCCTGCCTCATCCTCCCAAGTAGCTGGGATTACAGGCATGTACCACCACTCCCAGCTAATTTTGTATTTTTAGTAGAGACGGGGTTTCTCCATGTTGGTCAGGCTGGTCTCAAACTCCTGACCTCAAGTGATCTGCCCGTCTCTGCCTCCCAAAGTGCTGGAATTACAGGTGTGAGCCACCACGCCAAACCTGGAGAGCTTTAAAACTGTAAAAGTTTAGTTTGTGTTGTTCTTATGTAGAAAATCATTAAGATTTTGAGCAGATCAGAAGGTCCCCAGTTTAAAAAAAAAAAAAATCAGGCGTGGTGGCTCACGCCTGTAGTCCCAGCACTTTGGGAGGCCGTGGTGGATGGATCATGAGGTCAGGAGATCGATACCATCCTGGCCAACATGGTGAAACCCCGTCTCTACTAAAAATACAAAAAATTATCCGGGCATGGTGGCATGTGCCTGTTATCCCAGATACTCAGGAGGCTCAGATGGGAGAATCCCTTGAACCAGGGAGTCAGAGGTTGCAGTGAGCCAAGATCGTGCCATTGCACTCCAGCCTGGCAACACAGCAAGAGACTCCATCTCAAAAAGAAAAATAAAAAGAGAGAGAGACACATTTTTAGCAGGGATGAAGTATGTCTAAGGCTATTTTAATTTTGAAAAAATCTGACCGGGCGCGGTGGCTCAAGCCTGTAATCCCAGCACTTTGGGAGGCCGAGACGGGCGGATCACGAGGTCAGGAGATCGAGACCATCCTGACTAACACAGTGAAACCCCATCTCTACTAGAAAATGCAAAAAAAACTAGCCGGGCGAGGGGGCGGGCGCCTGTAGTCCCAGCTACTCGGGAGGCTGAGGCAGGAGAATGGCGTAAACCCGGGAGGCGGAGCTTGCAGTGAGCTGAGATCCGGCCACTGCACTCCAGCCTGGGCGACAGAGCGAGACTCCGTCTCCAAAAAAAAAAAAGAAAAAAGAAAAAATCCATCAGGTGATCATCAGGAAAATGGCTCGAAGTAAGAGACTGGAAGAAGTAGGCTGTTGTAAGCCAGGAGGGTGTGCATCTGACCTGGCATTCATGGGGATAAAATAGATGATGCGAAAGCAGGAAACCTTTCAAATAGAATCTGATCTGGCGCTCTGGTGCTTTTAGACTCTTCCAGCAGCGGAGACTGGAGGAATCTGATTCTCATGCTCTACACACGGGCATCTATTCTTGGATCTCTCTCTATAGAACAGCATAAATTTGCCAATTGCGAACTACTTTCTGAATTGATATGTATACTTTGTTCTACTTAGCTAATATGAAAATTGTTATAGTACTTACATATTTTTTTAGAAACAGGGTCTCATTCCATGGCCCAGGCTGGAGTGCAGTGGCACAATCATAGCTTACTGTAGCCTTGAACTCCTGGGCTCAAGCAGTCCTCACACTCTGCCTCCCAAGTGCTGGGATTACACACATGAGCCACCACACCCGGCCTTAAGATGTTTTTAAAGAGATAAAATTTAAGTAACTCTTTTTTTTTTTTTTTTTTTCTGATACAGAGTCTCGCTCTGTCGCCCAGGCTGGAGTACAGTGGCGTGACCTCGGCTCACTGCAAGCTCCGCCTCCTGAGTTCACGCCATTCTCCTGCCTCAGCCGCCCTAGTAGCTAGGACTACAGGCACCCGCCACCACGCCCAGCTAATTTTTTGTATTTTTAGTAGAGACGGGGTGTCACCATATTAACCAGGGTGGTCTCAATCTCCTGATCTCGTGATCCGCCCGTCTTGGCCTCCCAAAGTGCTGGGATTACTGGCATGAGCCACCACACCCGTCAAGTAACTCTTTATTTTTATTTATTTATTTATTTATTTATTTTTGAGACGGCGTCTCACTCTGTCATTCAGGCTGAGGTACAGTGGCATGATCACCGCTCACTGCAGCCTCAGTCTCCCAGGCTTAAGTGATTCTCCCATTTCAGCCTCCTGAGTAGCTGAGACTACAGGCATATAGCACCACGCCCAGCTAGTTTTTGTATTTTTTTTTTGTAGAGACAGGGTTTTGCCATGTTGCCCACTGGGCTCAAGCATGCCCACTGCCATGTTGCCCACTGGGCTCAAGCAGTCCACCCACCTAGGCCTCTTGAAGTGTTGAGATTAAAGGCATGAGCCACTATACCCAGCCAGTTGATTTGTTTTACCTAAATAAATTTAGATTTCAATTTAAGGACATGAAATATGAGACATATATCCAATGTATAATAACATAATATACCCAGCATTATTTTACATTGGGTATTTTTGTAGTGTTGTACTTTTCAGTTTGGAATCTGTTTTTTCATTTTAGGTTTTTGGGACATTTATATGCTGCAGAAGCCCTCATCTCTCTCGACAGAATATCTGATGCCATTACTCACTTGAACCCGGAGAATGTCACTGATGTCTCCTTAGGGATCTCTTCAAATGAGCAGGACCAAGGTTAATGAGGACACCTTTGATCCGAACTGGTCACTGTTTCCATTTCCTTCCTGTCATAATTCAGGATGTGTGGAAATTTCAGGGCATGGTGGTAATGAGGAGAAAAGTTTTAGGTCGGCTTTCCACATTTTTGTTTGTATTTACTTTGTGGCAGTTGTTTGCTAAGTAGACCTGAGAGTTAATGGTCACATTGTCTAAATTTTCACTTTTGAAAGGCTGGTACTGTTAGAATGGTTAATGTGGTTCTGATACTGTTTATTTGTTTTCCTTTGGAGTGATTCTAAAATCCATAGGGGTGTAAAAATACTGCATTCAAGAGTCAGTTTCAGGCCAGGCGCAGTGGCTCACACCTGTAATCCCAGCACTTCGGGAGGCTGTAGCAGGAGGATTACTTGAGCCCAGGAGTTTGAGACCAGCCTGGGCAACCTAGTGAGACCCTGTCTCTATTTTAAAAATAAGGAGAGAAAAGTTTGTTTTATTTTTTTTTTTTTTTTTTTTTTGAGACGGAGTCTTGCTCTCTCGCCCAGGCTGGAGTGCAGTGGCGCAATCTCGGCTCACTGCAAGCTCCGCCTCCTGGGTTCACGCCATTCTCCTGCCTCAGCCTCCCGAGTAGCTGGGACTACAGGCGCCCGCCACTGCGCCCGGCTAATTTTTTCTATTTTTAGTAGAGACGGGGTTTCACCATGGTCTCGATCTCCTGACCTTGTGATCCGCCCGCCTCGGCCTCCTAAAGTGCTGGGATTACAGGCGTGAGCCACCGCGCCCGGCCGAAAAGTTTGTTTTAAATCATTGCTAAATTTTTAAATAATTGCCAGGCATGGTGGCTCATGCCTCTAATCCCAACACTTTGGGAGGCCGAGGTGAGCAGATCACCTGAGGTCAGGAGTTCAGGACCAGCCTGCCCAACATAGTGAAACCCCGTCTTTACCAAAAATACAAAATTACTCGGACATGGTGGCACGTGTGTGTAATCCCAGCTACTCAGGAGGCTGAGACAGGAGAATCGCTTGAACTCAGGAGGTGGAGGTTGCAGTGAGCCAAGATCACGCCACTGCACTCCAGCCTGGGTGACAGAGTGACAATCTGTCTGGGAAAAAAAAAAAAAAATTAAATAATTTAAGCTGTGCGACATTCACTTTACTCAAGATTAGTGCTCAGGTTTGAGATGGTAGTGGGGTGGTAGCATTCTGACATCTTTTAATGGAATCTCCACTACGTGAAAAGTAAATAAATTGCTTTATATTAAATTTCCATTTCATAAAGAAAGTTAGGTTTTTAGAAAATATGCTCTCAGCTGGGCACAGTGGCTCACGCCTGTAATCCCAGCACTTTTGGAGGCCGTGGTGGGTGGATCCCTGAGGTCAGGAGTTTAAGACCAGCCTGACCAACATGGTGAAACCCTGTCTCTATTAAAAATACAAAATTAGGCCGGGCGCGGTGGCTCAAGCCTGTAATCCCAGCACTTTGGGAGGCCGAGACGGGCGGATCACGAGGTCAGGAGATCGAGACCATCCTGGCTGACACGGTGAAACCCCGTCTCTACTAAAAAATACAAAAAACTAGCCGGGCTCGGTGGCGGGCGCCTGTAGTCCCAGCTACTCGGGAGGCTGAGGCAGGAGAATGGCGTGAACCCGGGAGGCGGAGCTTGCAGTGAGCTGAGATCCGGCCACTGCACTCCAGCCTGGGCGACAGAGCAAGACTCCGTCTCAAAAAAAAAAAAAAAAAAAAAAAATACAAAATTAGCCAGGCATGGTGGTATGCCCCTGTAATCCCAGCTACTCAGGAGGCTGAGGCCAGAGAATCACTTGAACTCAAGAGGCGGAGGTTGCAGTGAGTCGCACCATTGCACTCCGGCCTGGGGCGGCAACAACAGCAAAACTCCATCTCCAAAAAAAAAAACAAACAAACCAGCCTGACCAACATGGTGAAACCCCGTCTCCACTAAAAATACAAAAATTAGCCACGCGTGGTGGCGCATGCCTGTAATCCTAGCTATTCAGGAGGCTGAGGCAGGAGAATCGCTTGAACCCAGGAGGTGGAGGTTGCAGTGAGCCGATATCGTGCCACCGCACTCCAGCCTGGGCAACAGAGCGAGGCTGCGTCTCAAAAAAAAAAAAAAAAAAGAAAAGGAAAGAAAATATGCCCTTTGCCTTCTGAGCCTGAGGAAAAAAAAAAAAGAAAATATGCTCTGTTGTTCTGCCCCTCAGATTTATTTTCATGTTTTTGTAGGATCAGACAAAGGTGAAAATGAAGCAATGGAATCCTGTAAGTAAGAAGTTTTGTGATACTTAAGTAGCCTGGCCTGCATTCCAAAAATTAGACTCTAAATCTTCTATGTTCGTTTTTCTGCCTGAGGAATACTGCTGTGCTGAGTGGCTCCTCAAGGCAATAGGTGGGGTTGCTCCTTTGTTGTTTGCACAGCCTCTTCACCAGTGTCTACACTCTTTTTCCTCAGCTGGGAAGCGGGCCCCTCAGTGCTACCCCAGTTCCGTCAACTCTGCCAGGACTGTGATGCTGTTCAACCTTGGCAGTGCTTACTGCCTGAGGAGCGAATATGACAAAGCCCGAAAGTGTCTCCACCAGGTGAGTCCAGACTGGGAGGAACTGAACCTTGTAAAGCAGCCAACACAAGTTTGAGGTTTATATATTTTTTTTGTTATTTTGTTTGAGGCATCTGGTCAGTTTGTTAAACATTGGAATATCACTTTCCCAGATTTAAAAATATTCTTGCAACATAAACAACTGATCAGCATTGTAAATTAACCTAGACACTTAATGAAGAGTTTTTCTTGATGATTTTACTTAATTTTTTTTTTTTTTTTTTTTTTGCCGGGCACGGTGGCTCATGCCTCCCAGCATTTTGGGAGGCCGAGGCGGGCAAATCATGAGGTCAGAAGTTTGAGACCAGCCTGACCAATATGGTGAAACCCCATCTCTACTAAAAAATACAAAAATTAGCCAGGTTGGTGACACGTGCCTGTAGTCCCAATTACTAAGGAAGCTGAGGCAGGAGAATCATTTGAATCCGGGAGGCAGAGGTTGCAGTGAGCCAAGATCGCGCCACTGCACTCCAACCTGGGCAACAGAGCGAGACTCTGTCTCAAAAAAAAAAAGAATGTTTAAATTTCAAATCAACAGAATAAAAAGCAACTTGGGGCCAGGCACAGTGGCTCACCCACACTCTGGGAGGCTGAGACAGGCAGATCACTTGAGTCCAGCAGTTTGAGACCAGCCTGGGCAACATAATGAGACCATAGCTCTACTAAAAATACCAAAAATTAGCCAGGCATGGTAGTGCATTCCTGTAGTCCCAGATACTTAGGAGACAGAGGTAGGAGGATCACCTGTGCCTGGGAGGTCAAGGCTGCAGTGAGCGAAGATCATGCCACTGCATTCCAGCCGGGGCAACTGGAGCGAGACCCTGTCCCAAAAAAAAAAAAAGACGAAGGAGTAACTTGACAGTTTTAATTATTAAAATTCCAAAAGATGGAAAACTGTCTAACAGATCACTTATGTAAATAATAGTGCATCTGTACAGTTGAAGACAATGCAGCTATAAACTCTGGGTACTAAATTGAAAGATGTCCAAGACATACTAAATGAAAACAGCAAGGTGTGAAACAGTTTCTCTACAACCCTGTATACATGCATAAAAGATCTCTGAAAGGACACACCAAGAAACTGTGAATATTAGTTGTAGGGGTGGCAGGATGAATACTACATGGCTGGAGCAGTAGAACGGGAGACTTTTCAGTGTATACTCTTATGCTTTTAAATTTTAAATTGTGTAAATCTTTTTTTCAAAAAGTGAATTATAGACTGGGCGCAGTGGCTCACACCTGTAATCCCAACACTTCGGGAGGCCAAGGCGGGCAGATCCTGAGGTCAGGAGATCGAGACCATCCTGGCTAATACGGTGAAACCCCATCTCTACTAACAATACAAAAAAATTAGCCAGGCGTGGTGGCATGTGCCTGTAGTCCCAGCTACGCGGGAGGCTGAGGCAGAAGAATAGCGTGAACCCAGGAGGCGGAGCTTGCAGTGAGCCAAGATCGTGCCACTGCACTCCAGCCTGGGCAACAGAGTGTGACTCTGTCTCAAAAAAAAAAAAAAAAAAAGGGAATTATAAATCCACCTTTCTGGCCGGGCGCGGTGGCTCAAGCCTGTAATCCCAGCACTTTGGGAGGCCGAGACGGGCGGATCACGAGGTCAGGAGATCGAGACCATCCTGGCTAACACAGTGAAACCCCGTCTCTACTAAAAATACAAAAAATTAGCCGGGCGTGGTGGCGGCGCCTGTAGTCCCAGCTACTCGGGAGGCTGAGGCAGGAGAATGGCGGGAACCCGGGAGGCGGAGCTTGCAGTGAGCCGAGATCGCGCCACTGCACTCCAGCCTGGGTGACAGAGCGAGACTCCGCCTCAAAAAAATAAATAAATAAATAAATAAAAAATAAATAAATCCACCTTTCAGAAAGCCAATACTAGAGAAACTCCATACATACTAAAGAAAGCTGCTGGCAAGGCCAGGCGTGGTGGCTCACGCCTGTAATCCCTGCACTTCAGGAGGCCAACGCGGGCAGATCCTGAAGTCAGGAGATCGAGACCATCCTGGTTAACACGGTGAAACCCTGTCTCTACTAAAAATACAAAAAATTAGCTGGGCATGGTGGCAGACACCTGTAGTCCCAGCAACCTGGGAGACTGAGGCAGGAGAATGGCGTGAACCCGGGAGGCAGAGCTTGCAGTGAGCCAAGATTGTGCCACTGCACTCCAGCCTGGGCGACAGAGCGAGACTCCGTCTCAAAAAAAAAAGAAAGAAAAAAAAGAAAGCTGCCAGCAATACATAACTAAAATAAACCTCTGAATTCTACCGCTGAAATGGTGCATCATGAAGCTTCAAGGAAGATTTTGATTGGATCTCTTTAGGTCACCTGCCAATCCCTGGACCAGTCATGGGCATGGAGCCATACCTGTCGTAGGGGACTAGGTATCACCATTGGCAGCCCCAGAGGAATCTCACAAAATTAGAAATAATTCCTCAAAAGGACATTCATCCAGCAAATATCTGTTGAGTACTTACTTCTGAGCTAACCCATGGGAATAAGACTGCAAATAAGCAGACATGCTACAACCTTGCCCTTGTTTGTAGACCTTTGCAGTTAGGAGACACCTTCCTAAAAAGGGAATTGCCACGCAATTCAGAGGGTATGCAGGATTTTAAGACTTCTGATCTAGAAAGTTTGTATCAAATGGTCCATTCTCCAGCAGCACTTGAGAAGGCCCACATCCCCACATGCTTGCCACAGCAACTCAAGTTGAAATTAAACCTCTTCTCAGGAGATAGGGTGGCTTTCAGCCGGACGCAGTGACTCACGCCTGGAATCCCAGCACTTTAGGAGGCTGAGGCGGGCAGATCACCTGAGGTCGGGAGTTTGAGACCAGCCTGACCAACATGGAGAAACCCTGTCTCTACTAAAAATGCAAAAATTAGCTGGGCGTGGTGGCGCATGCTTTTAAGCTCAGCTACTCGGGAGGCTGAGGCAGGGGAATTGCTTGAACCCAGGAGGCGGAGGTTGCAGTGAGCCGAGATCGTGCAGTTGCACTCCATCCTGGGCAACAAGAACGAAACTCCGTCTCAAAAAAAAAAAAGCCTATGTGACTTTCACATAGGTTCCTGCTTATGTAAGCAACCTTGTTGTGCCTAGAAGTGATGATGCTTTACCATGTGGAAAATAACTACAAATTCTATTTAGTCAACTTAATGGCATCTGGTCAGCATGTCTGATCCCAAATCAGACAAGTTAAGTCACAGACTGTCCAGGGTAACATGTTTGATACTATCTAGGCATTGAGTGTATGAGTTAAACCAGTAAGAGTTACAATGTTTCACTCTTCCCAGTAGCAAGGCTAGGATGTTTAACAGCCCCTCTCAAAGTGCCCCCAGACCCCAATCACTGCAGCAGAGCTTTTGATCTAAAGTTACAGTGTGTACAGTCTAGCTCAGGTTCTCATACAGCAGGTGGCCATGGCTGCTGCCACGCTGGGAGAGACAGATGGGGTCAGGCCTGGTTCGGGGTCTGAAGGGGGTCTTGTTTTGGTCCCTTGGTTTTTAGGTTAATCCAATGGCTGGAACTTTGTTAATTGGGAGGCCCACCCTGCCTGGGAGGGAAGAACAGTAATGTGAAGAGTTGGAAAGGGCTCCGAGTAGATGTTTCCAAGGTTGCCTGCCCACTGCTAACCATTCTGAACAGCCAGTAAGCAAAATGCCATTAAGTATCATAAAGATGTTGTCTTGAATTCTTGTATTTTAAAGAAAGCTTCAGACTAGTCATTGCAAAAAATAGTAAATAATGTGTTACTAGCCACTTGGATGGAAAATAGAGATTTTAGTATCCACAAAATGGGCCTGGCACAGTGGCTCATGTCTGTAATCCCAGCACTTTGGGAGGCCAAGGCGGGTGGATCATCTGAGGTGAGGAGTTCAAGACCAGCCTGGACAACATGGTGAAACCCCATCTCTACTAAAAATACAAAAAATTAGCCGGGCATGGTGGCAGGAGCCTGTAATCCCAGCTACTTAGGAGACTGAGGCAGGAGAATAGCTTGAACCCAGGAGGCAGAGGTTGCAATGAGCCGAGACCGTGCAGTTGCAGTCCAGCCTGGGCAACAAGAGCAAAACTCCGTCTCAAAAAAAAATCCGGCCGGGCGCAGTGGCTCAAGCCTGTAATCCCAGCACTTTGGGAGGCCGAGACGGGCGGATCACGAGGTCGGGAGATCAAGACCATCCTGGCTAACACGGTGAAACCCCGTCTCTACTAAAAAAAAATACAAAAAACTAGCCGGGCGAGGTGGCGGGCGCCTGTAGTCCCAGCTACTCGGGAGGCTGAGGCAGGAGAATGGCGTGAACCCGGGAGGCGGAGCTTGCAGTGAGCTGAGATCCGGCCACTGCACTCCAGCCTGGGCAACAGAGCGAGACTCCGTCTCAAAAAAAAAAAAAAAAAAAAAAAAAAAATCCACAAAATGGTGTAAAGACAATCTTGCCTATACAGCTTACCTAGAAAGCTAGGCCTAGATGTATAAAATTTCATTTTCTGAAAAGAGTTGTTATACCTCAGTGATGTGGCGAGAGGAATAAAAGCTCCCCCACCTCATTCATGAGGAACTTCTTAGAAGCACGTGCTCTGGGCAACATGCCCCACTAGTCTGGGATTTCTCCTGATGCTGCCAGAAACCAACCTAGTGCACGTTTCTGGTTCTCCCCAACATCTCCCACATTCAAGCTTCTACTTAGACCTTCAGTACCATTTCTCCCCATTTTCTGCCTATGAGTTATCTACCCTGCAAGGACTAAAGCAGGCCTCCATTACCCCAAAGCTCTATTTGAAAGAAACTTCTTTTCTTTCCATATTCACAGCACATTCACTGCCTTTCTCCCTGGTATTTATGTAACTTTGTTTGGATTATTGTTAGTTATTTGCATGGTTGTTTATTATCAGGGGAAGTCCCTGACTTATCTCCATACCCACCTCTGGTCAGTAAGTATTTGTAGAAGTCCATTATCTGATTAGATTAAGAGAAGAGGCAGAGCTGTCTGGAAGCAATGAGCAACTAAAACTAGATGGGGAAATACAAGTTGATAATAAGGTGAGGAATATTTTGGCTATAACCCAAAGAGGCCCAGACTGAAGAAATAAACCTGTAATTTCAGCACTTTTATCCAGAGCAGTTCAGGCTTCTTTTCTCAGGACTGGATCAGAGAGAAACTGCTGGCCGATGCTGCGGCTCTTTCTCAGATCTAAGGGCAGCATGGTGCCTAAACTAGTAAATTATTTTATTGGACTAAATTGTACTGTGTTTCAGTCCTTAAGAATGGGGACACCAAACATGCTATGTGGTACATTTTTTCTGTATTACTATTTACGTTTGAATTGTTATTCCTGACATTGACAACTTACAGTTTATAATACTGAGGTGTTACTTAGGAAAACAAATGGGCCTGCAGATTTTTATGTAAATGCAACTGTGTGTGTCTGTTGTGAAAGCCACCAGCAGACTTGCATGGTTGATTGTAGTATCAGGGTGTCCAGTCACACATCTCAAAACCCAGAGTATTACATGTCTAGCTTAATTGGTAGGTTTTAAGACAAAAGGAGCTGAGGCTCATCACAGCAAAACAACAGGTAGTCCCTAGGAAGTCACGAGGGAATGAGCTTGAATAAATTTGTTACCTTGTTGGTTGGCAGATGTACTTGGAGTGTGTATCTTAAGCTGTTGGTTTTTCATGGGCATCTTTCTGTTTTGAGCAAAGGCGGCTTCAATGATCCATCCTAAAGAGGTGCCCCCTGAGGCCATCTTGCTGGCAGTCTACCTTGAGCTGCAGAATGGTGAGTAATTCTCTCTGTTTAGGACTGTATCCCTTCAACGAGCCCGAAATTTTTTGGTTGGGGGACAGGGTCTCACTGTGTTGCCCAGGCTGGAGTGCAGTGGTACCATCAGAGCTTACTGCAGCCTCCAAACTCCTGGGCTCAAGCAGCCTTCCCACCTCAGCCTCCCAGGTAACTGGGACTACAGGTGCACACCACTGAGCCCAACTAATTTTTTTAAATTTTTTGTAGAGATGTGGTCTCGCTTTGTTGCCCAGCTGCTCTCAAACTCATGGGCTCAAGCAATCCTCCCATCTTACCCTCCCTAGTAGCTGGGATGACAAGCATAAGCCACCATGCCCAGCCAAGGCTGGGATTTTTAATGTCTGTTTTTTCTCTTCAGATTCAAAACTGCCTTCCTTGAAGATATGACCCATCAAATTCTGTTTTTTTTTTTTTTTTTTTTTTTTTTTGAGATGGAGTCATGCTGTGTCACCCAGGCTAGAGTGCAGTGGCACTATCTCAGCTCACTGCAACCTCCGCCTCCCGGGTTCAAGGTTCAAGAGATTCTCCTGACTCAGCCTCTCAAGTAGCTGGGATTACAGGTGCCCGCCACCATGCCTGGTTAATTTTTGTATTTTTAGTGAATTAATCCTGGGATTACAGGAGTGAGCCAGAGCGGACAACCCATCAAATTTTTCTACATAAAAATATAGTTAGGAGCTGAGCGCAGTGGTGCATGCCTATAATACCAGCACTTTGGGAGGCTGAGGTGGGCTGATCACCAGAGTCCAGGAGTTTAAGACCAACTTGGGCAACATGGCAAAACCCCATCTCTACAAAAAATACAAAAATTAGCTGGGTGTGGTGATGTGCACCTGTAGTTCCAGCTACTCGGAAGGCTGAGATAGGAGGATCACTTGAGCCCTGGAGGTTGAGGCTGCAGTGAGCTGAGATCATGCCAAAATGAGACCTTGTCTAAACAAATAATAATGGGCCGGGCGCAGTGGTTCACACCTGTAATCCCAGCATTGGGAGGCCGACGCAGGTGGATCATTTGAGGTCAGGAGTTTGAAACTGGCCTAGCCAACATGGTGAAACCCCATCTCTACTAAAAATACAAAAATTAGCCAGGCGTGCTAGTGCACGCCTGTAATCCCAGGTATTCAGGAGGCTAAAGCAGGAGAATCGCTTGAGCCTGGGAGGTGGGAGGTTGCGGTGAGCCGAGACACACCACTGCACTCCAGTCTGGGCGACCCAGTGAGACCCTGTCTCAAATAGTAATAATAAAAAATACCTATATCTAGATAGATAGATTGACTGATAGATATAGTTGGGGAGTTTTTGGTATCCTACAAATACTCCTTACAAGTTAAGTTTATCTCCTTTTATCTGAGAAAATACAGAATCATAACTTCTGACACTTAATTATAATTAATCCCTATTAACCTTTCTCATAGGCAGCTAAATGGCTAATTGAGAACATGAGTTAGAATGTAGTTGCTTTGAGTTGTACACTATAGTATTTTGAACACATATATTAACAAGTTTTACAGTAAGCCAGTTCTTGCTGAGAATTATTTATTCAAACAGAAATTCAGGTCATGCCTCTAGGGCATATACGATCTGCAAGATGTATCTCACTAGAAGAAAGGCTGTCGGCTCTAGATATGAGATAGCATGAAGTAGAAAAGAGACATGAATGAGAGAGATTAGAAGGGACAGAAATAGGCCGGGTGCAGTGGCTCACTCACGCCTGTAATCCCAACACTTGGGAGGCCGAGGCGGGCGGATCACGAGGTCAGGAGATCGAGACCATCCTGGCTAACATGGTGAAAATAAATGTTATTTTCTCTGTCTCTACTAAAAATACACAAAATTAGCTGGGCGTGTTGGCACGCAGTTGTAGTTCCAGCTACTCAGGAGGCTAAGGCAGGAGAATTGCTTGAATCCTGGAGGCGGAGGGAGATCGTGCCACCACACTCCAGCCTGGACGACAGAGCAAGACTCTGTCTCAAAAAACAAAAAAAGGGGACAGAAATGAAGTCACAGCCAGGCGTGGAGTCCTAGCTACTCTGGAGGCTGAGGCAGGAGGATTGCTTAAGGCCAAGAGTTCAAGGCTATAGTGTGCAGTATTGCTCCTGTGAACAGTCACTGCACTCCAGCCTGGGCAACATAGTGAGACCCTGTCTCTTTTTTAAAAAATAAAAAATAAAAAAAGGCTGGGCACAGTAGCTCATGCCTGTAATCCCAGCTACTCTGGAGGCTGAGGCAGGAGAATCGCTTGAACCTCGGAGATGGAGGTTGCAGTGAGCCATAATCGCCCCACTGCACTCCAGCCTGGGCCGCAGAACAAGACTGTCTCAAAGAAAACCCAGTGTTCAAAGGCATAACTCCTTGTTGACCATGGGAACTCTTACAAGGCTCCCCTTTTTTTTTTAATAGCTGAAGAAGGGGTCTTAAGTGCCTGGCACCCAGCCAGACTTAGCCTCCTTAAAGATGTGATTAGGGGCCGGGCGCGGTGGCTCAAGCCTGTAATCCCAGCACTTTGGGAGGCCGAGACGGGCGGATCACGAGGTCAGGAGATCGAGACCATCCTGGCTAACACGGTGAAACCCCGTCTCTACTAAAAAATACAAAAACTAGCCGGGCGAAGTGGCGGGCGCCTGTGGTCCCAGCTACTCGGGAGGCTGAGGCAGGAGAATGGCGTGAACCCGGGAGGCGGAGCTTGCCGTGAGC